>NC_083492.1:10223055-10529166 GCF_905332965.1 Bombus pascuorum
TATAACGTTATACGTTATAACGTAATAGTATATAACCTTATACGTCATCAGGTAATACTATATAACGTTATACGATATTACGTAACAGTATATAACGTTATACGTTATTACGTAATAGCATATAACGTCATACGTTAGTACGTAATAGAATATAGCGTTATTTGTCATAACGTAATAGTATAGAACGTTACACGTTATAAGGTAATACTACATAACGTTTTACGTTATAACGTAATAGTATAGAACGTTACACGTTATAAGGTAATACTACATAACTTTTTACGATATAACTTAATAGTATATCACGTTATACGTTAGTATGTAATGTTATATATCGCTATACGTTAGTACGTAATAGTATATAACGTTATACGTTATAATGTAATAGTATATAACCTTATACGTCATCAGGTAATACTATATAACGTTATACGATATTACGTAACAGTATATAACGTTATACGTTATTACGTAATAGCATATAACGTCATACGTTAGTACGTAATAGAATATAACGTTATTTGTCATAACGTAATAGTATAGAACGTTACACGTTATAAGGTAATACTACATAACGTTTTACGTTATAACGTAATAGTATAGAACGTTACACGTTATAAGGTAATACTACATAACTTTTTACGTTATAACTTAATAGTATATCACGTTATACGTTATTACGTAATAGTATATAACGTCATACGTTAGTACGTAATAGAATATAACGTTATTCGTCATAACGTAATAGTATAGAACGTTACAAATTATAAGGTAATACTACATAACGTTTTACGTTATAAAGTAATAGTATATAGCGTTATACGTTAGTACGTAATAGTATATAACGTTATACGGTATTACGTCATAGTATTTAACGTTATACGTTATTACGTAGTAGTATATAACGTCATACGTTAGTACGTAATAGTATATAACGTTATACGTTAATACGTAATAGTATTTAACGTTATACGTTATTGCGTAGTAGTATATAACGTCATATATTAGTACGTAATAGAATATAACGTTATACGTCATAACGTAATAGTATAGAACGTTACACGTTATAAGGTAATACTACATAACATTTTACGTTATAACGTAATAGTATATCACGTTATACGTTAGTATGTAATGTTATATATCGTTATACGTTAGTACGTAATAGTATATAACCTTATACGTCATCAGGTAATACTATATAACGTTATGCATTATTACATAATGCTATATAACGTTACACGTTATAACGTAACAGCATATAACGTCATACGCTACAACGTAATGGTATGTAACGTTATTCGCTATAAGGTAATAGTATATAACTTTATACGTTATAACGTAACAGTATATAACGTTATTACGTAATAGTATATAACGTCATACGTTAGTACGTAATAGAATATAACGGTATTCGTCATAACGTAATAGTATAGAACGTTACACGTCTTAAGGTAATACTACATAACGTTTTACGTTATAACGTAATAGTATATAGCGTTATACGTTAGTACGTAATAGTATATAACGTTATACGTTATAATGTAATAGTATATAACCTTATACGTCATCAGGTAATACCATATAACGTTATACGATATTACGTAACAGTATATAACGTTATACGTTATTACGTAATAGCATATAACGTCATACGTTAGTACGTAATAGAATATAACGTTATTTGTCATAACGTAATAGTATAGAACGTTACACGTTATAAGGTAATACTACATAACGTTTTACGTTATAAAGTAATAGTATATAGCGTTATACGTTAGTACGTAATAGTATATAACGTTATACGGTATTACGTAATAGTATTTAACGTTATACGTTATTGCGTAGTAGTATATAACGTCATACGTTAGTACGTAATAGAATATAACGTTATACGTCATAACGTAATAGTATAGAACGTTACACGTTTTAAGGTAATACTACATAACGTTTTACGTTATAACGTAATAGTATATAGCGTTATACGTTAGTACGTAATAGTATATAACGTTATACGTTATAACGTAATAGTATATAACCTTATACGTCATCAGGTAATACCATATAACGTTATACGATATTACGTAACAGTATATAACGTTATACGTTATTACGTAATAGCATATAACGTCATACGTTAGTACGTAATAGAATATAACGTTATTTGTCATAACGTAATAGTATAGAACGTTACACGTTATAAGGTAATACTACATAACGTTTTACGTTATAAAGTAATAGTATATAGCGTTATACGTTAGTACGTAATAGTATATAACGTTATACGGTATTACGTAATAGTATTTAACGTTATACGTTATTGCGTAGTAGTATATAACGTCATACGTTAGTACGTAATAGAATATAACGTTATACGTCATAACGTAATAGTATAGAACGTTACACGTTATAAGGTAATACTACATAACGTTTTACGTTAGTACGTAATAGTATATAACGTTATACGTTATTACGTAATAGTATATAACGTTATACGTTATTACGTAATAATATATAACGTCATACGTTAGTACGTAACAGAATATAACGTTATACGTCATAACGTAATAGTATAGAACGTTACACGTTATAAGGTGATACTACATAACGTTTTACGTTATAACGTAATAGTATATCACGTTATACGTTAGTATGTAATGTTATATATCGTTATACGTTAGTACGTAATAGTATATAACCTTATACGTCATCAGGTAATACTATATAACGTTATGCATTATTACATAATGCTATATAACGTTACACGTTATAACGTAACAGCATATAACGTCATACGCTACAACGTAATGGTATGTAACGTTATTCGCTATAAGGTAATAGTATATATCGCTATACGTTATAACGTAACAGTATATAACGTTATACGTTATAACGTAATAGTATATAACCTTATACGTCATCAGGTAATACTATATAACGTTATACGATATTACGTAACAGTATATAACGTTATACGTTATTACGTAATAGCATATAACGTCATACGTTAGTACGTAATAGAATATAGCGTTATTTGTCATAACGTAATAGTATAGAACGTTACACGTTATAAGGTAATACTACATAACGTTTTACGTTATAACGTAATAGTATAGAACGTTACACGTTATAAGGTAATACTACATAACTTTTTACGTTATAACTTAATAGTATATCACGTTATACGTTAGTATGTAATGTTATATATCGCTATACGTTAGTACGTAATAGTATATAACGTTATACGTTATAATGTAATAGTATATAACCTTATACGTCATCAGGTAATACTATATAACGTTATACGATATTACGTAACAGTATATAACGTTATACGTTATTACGTAATAGCATATAACGTCATACGTTAGTACGTAATAGAATATAACGTTATTTGTCATAACGTAATAGTATAGAACGTTACACGTTATAAGGTAATACTACATAACGTTTTACGTTATAACGTAATAGTATAGAACGTTACACGTTATAAGGTAATACTACATAACTTTTTAAGTTATAACTTAATAGTATATCACGTTATACGTTAGTATGTAATGTTATATATCGCTATACGTTAGTACGTAATAGTATATAACGTTATACGTTATAACGTAATAGTATATAACCTTATACGTCATCAGGTAGTACTATATAACGTTATACGATATTACGTAACAGTATATAACGTTATACGTTATTACGTAATAGTATATAACGTCATACGTTAGTACGTAATAGAATATAACGTTATTCGTCATAACGTAATAGTATAGAACGTTACACGTTATAAGGTAATACTACATAACGTTTTACGTTATAAAGTAATAGTATATAGCGTTATACGTTAGTACGTAATAGTATATAACGTTATACGGTATTACGTCATAGTATTTAACGTTATACGTTATTACGTAGTAGTATATAACGTCATACGTTAGTACGTAATAGTATATAACGTTATACGTTAATACGTAATAGTATTTAACGTTATACGTTATTGCGTAGTAGTATATAACGTCATATGTTAGTACGTAATAGAATATAACGTTATACGTCATAACGTAATAGTATAGAACGTTACACGTTATAAGGTAATACTACATAACGTTTTACGTTATAACGTAATAGTATATCACGTTATACGTTAGTATGTAATGTTATATATCGTTATACGTTAGTACGTAATAGTATATAACCTTATACGTCATCAGGTAATACTATATAACGTTATGCATTATTACATAATGCTATATAACGTTACACGTTATAACGTAACAGCATATAACGTCATACGCTACAACGTAATGGTATGTAACGTTATTCGCTATAAGGTAATAGTATATAACTTTATACGTTATAACGTAACAGTATATAACGTTATTACGTAATATTATATAACGTCATACGTTAGTACGTAATAGAATATAACGGTATTCGTCATAACGTAATAGTATAGAACGTTACACGTTTTAAGGTAATACTACATAACGTTTTACGTTATAACGTAATAGTATATGTATAGCGTTATACGTTAGTACGTAATAGTATATAACGTTATACGTTATAATGTAATAGTATATAACCTTATACGTCATCAGGTAACACCATATAACGTTATACGATATTACGTAACAGTATATAACGTTATACGTTATTACGTAATAGCATATAACGTCATACGTTAGTACGTAATAGAATATAACGTTATTTGTCATATCGTAATAGTATAGAACGTTACACGTTATAAGGTAATACTACATAACGTTTTACGTTATAACGTAATAGTATATCACGTTATACGTTAGTATGTAATGTTATATATCGTTATACGTTAGTACGTAATAGTATATAACCTTATACGTCATCAGGTAATACTATATAACGTTATGCATTATTACATAATGCTATATAACGTTACACGTTATAACGTAACAGCATATAACGTCATACGCTACAACGTAATGGTATATAACGTTATTCGCTATAAGGTAATAGTATATAACGTTATACGTTATAACGTAACAGTATATAACGTTATTACGTAATAGTATATAACGTCATACGTTAGTACGTAATAGTATATAACGTTATACGTTATAACGTAATAGTATATAACCTTATACGTCATCAGGTAATACCATATAACGTTATACGATATTACGTAACAGTATATAACGTTATACGTTATTACGTAATAGTATATAACATCATATGTTAGTACGTAATAGAATATAACGTTATTCGTCATAACGTAATAGTATAGAACGTTACACGTTATAACGTAACAGCATATAACGTCATACGCTACAACGTAATGGTATATAACGTTATTCGCTATAAGGTAATAGTATATAACGTTATACGTTATAATGTAACAGTATATAACGTTACACGGTATTACGTAATATTATATATCGTTATACGTTAGTACGTAATAGTATAGAACCTTATACGTCATCAGGTAATACAGTATAACGTTATACGTTATTACGTAATAGTATATATCGTAATACGTTAGTACGTAATAGTATATATCGTAATACGATAGTACGTAATAGTATATAGCGTTATTCGTTAGTACGTAATAGTATATAACGTTATACGGTATTACGTAATATTATATATCGTTATAAATTAGTACGTAATAGTATATAACGTTATACGTTAGTACGTAACAGAATATAACGTTATACGTCATAACGTAATAGTATAGAACGTTACACGTTATAAGGTAATACTACATAACTTTTTACATTATAACTTAATAGTATATCACGTTATACGTTAGTATGTAATGTTATATATCGCTATACGTTAGTACGTAATAGTATATAACGTTATACGTTATAATGTAATAGTATATAACCTTATACGTCATCAGGTAATACTATATAACGTTATCCGATATTACGTAACAGTATATAACGTTATACGTTATTACGTAATAGCATATAACGTCATACGTTAGAACGTAATAGAATATAACGTTATTTGTCATAACGTAATAGTATAGAACGTTACACGTTATAAGGTAATACTACATAACTTTTTACGTTATAACTTAATAGTATATCACGTTATACGTTAGTATGTAATGTTATATACCGCTATACGTTAGTACGTAATAGTATATAACGTTATACGTTATAACGTAATAGTATATAACCTTATACGTCATCAGGTAATACTATATAACGTTATACGATATTACGTAACAGTATATAACGTTATAAGTTATTACGTAATAGTATATAACGTCATACGTTAGTACGTAATAGAATATAACGTTATTCGTCATAACGTAATAGTATAGAACGTTACACGTTATAAGGTAATACTACATAACGTTTTACGTTATAAAGTAATAGTATATAGCGTTATACGTTAGTACGTAATAGTATATAACGTTATACGGTATTACGTAATAGTATTTAACGTTATACGTTATTGCGTAGTAGTATATAACGTCATACGTTAGTACGTAATAGAATATAACGTTATACGTCATAACGTAATAGTATAGAACGTTACACGTTATAAGGTAATACTACATAACGTTTTACGTTAGTACGTAATAGTATATAACGTTATACGTTATTACGTAATAGTATATAACGTTATACGTTATTACGTAATAATATATAACGTCATACGTTAGTACGTAACAGAATATAACGTTATACGTCATAACGTAATAGTATAGAACGTTACACGTTATAAGGTGATACTACATAACGTTTTACGTTATAACGTAATAGTATATCACGTTATACGTTAGTATGTAATGTTATATATCGTTATACGTTAGTACGTAATAGTATATAACCTTATACGTCATCAGGTAATACTATATAACGTTATGCATTATTACATAATGCTATATAACGTTACACGTTACAACGTAACAGCATATAACGTCATACGCTACAACGTAATGGTATATAACGTTATTCGCTATAAGGTAATAGTATATAACGTTATACGTTATAACGTAACAGTATATAACGTTATTACGTAATAGTATATAACGTCATACGTTAGTACGTAATAGAATATAAAGTTATTCGTCATAACGTAATAGTATAGAACGTTACACGTTTTAAGGTAATACTACATAACGTTTTACGTTATAACGTAATAGTATATAGCGTTATACGTTAGTACGTAATAGTATATAACGTTATACGTTATAACGTAATAGTATATAACCTTATACGTCATCAGGTAATACCATATAACGTTATACGATATTACGTAACAGTATATAACGTTATACGTTATTACGTAATAGTATATAACGTCATACGTTAGTACGTAATAGAATATAACGTTATTCGTCATAACGTAATAGTATAGAACGTTACACGTTATAAGGTAATACTACATAACTTTTTACATTATAACTTAATAGTATATCACGTTATACGTTAGTATGTAATGTTATATATCGCTATACGTTAGTACGTAATAGTATATAACGTTATACGTTATAATGTAATAGTATATAACCTTATACGTCATCAGGTAATACTATATAACGTTATACGATATTACGTGACAGTATATTACGTTATACGTTATTACGTAATAGCATATAACGTCATACGTTAGTACGTAATAGAATATAACGTTATTTGTCATAACGTAATAGTATAGAACGTTACACGTTATAACGTAACAGCATATAACGTCATACGCTACAACGTAATGGTATATAACGTTATTCGCTATAAGGTAATAGTATATAACGTTATACGTTATAATGTAACAGTATATAACGTTACACGGTATTACGTAATATTATATATCGTTATACGTTAGTACGTAATAGTATAGAACCTTATACGTCATCAGGTAATACTGTATAACGTTATACGTTATTACGTAATAGTATATATCGTAATACGTTAGTACGTAATAGTATATATCGTAATACGATAGTACGTAATAGTATATAGCGTTATTCGTTAGTACGTAATAGTATATAACGTTATACGGTATTACGTAATATTATATATCGTTATAAATTAGTACGTAATAGTATATAACGTTATACGTTAGTACGTAACAGAATATAACGTTATACGTCATAACGTAATAGTATAGGACGTTACACGTTATAAGGTAATACTACATAACTTTTTACATTATAACTTAATAGTATATCACGTTATACGTTAGTATGTAATGTTATATATCGCTATACGTTAGTACGTAATAGTATATAACGTTATACGTTATAATGTAATAGTATATAACCTTATACGTCATCAGGTAATACTATATAACGTTATACGATATTACGTAACAGTATATAACGTTATACGTTATTACGTAATAGCATATAACGTCATACGTTAGTACGTAATAGAATATAACGTTATTTGTCATAACGTAATAGTATAGAACGTTACACGTTATAAGGTAATACTACATAACGTTTTACGTTATAACGTAATAGTATATAACCTTATACGTCATCAGGTAATACTATATAACGTTATACGTTATTACATAATAGTATATAACGTTAAACGTTATTACGTAATAGTATATAACGTTATACGTTAATACGTAATAGTATTGAACGTTATACGGTAGTACGTAATAGTATATTACGTTATACGATAGTATGTAATATTATATAACTTTTTACGTTAGTACGTAATAGTATATAACGTTATACGTTATAACGTAATAGTATATAACCTTATACGTCATCAGGTAATACCATATAACGTTATACGATATTACGTAACAGTATATAAAGTTATACGGTATTACGTAATATTATATATCGTTATACGTTAGTACGTAATAGTATAGAACCTTATACGTCATCAGGTAATACTGTATAACGTTATACGTTATTACGTAATAGTATATATCGTAATACGTTAGTACGTAATAGTGTATATCGTAATACGTTAGTACGTAATAGTATATAACGTTATACGTTACAACGTAACAGTATATAACGTTATACGGTATTACGTAATATTATATATCGTTATATATTAGTACGTAATAGTATATAACGTTATACGTTATTACGTAACACTATTTAACGTTATACGTTAGTACGTAATATTATATAGCGTTATACGTTTGTACGTAATAGTATATAACGTTATACGGTATTACGTAATATTATATATCGTTATAAATTAGTACGTAATAGTATATCACGTTATACGTTACTATGTAATGTTATATATCGTTATACGTTAGTACGTAATAGCATATAACGTTATACGTTATATCGTAATAGTATATAACCTTATACGTCATCAGGTAATACTATATAACGCTATACGTCATAAGGTAGTACTATGTAACGTCATACGTTAGTACGGAATAGAATATAACGTTATTCGTCATCAGGTAATTCTATATAACGTTATACGTTATTACGTAATAGTATATAACGTTATACGTTATTACGTTATAGTATATAACGTCATACGTTAGTACGTAATAGAATATAACGTTATACGTCATAACGTAATAGTATAGAACGTTATACGTTAGTACGGAATAGAATATAACGTTATTCGTCATCAGGTAATTCTATATAACGTTATACGTTATTACGTAATAGTATATAACGTTATACGTTATTACGTTATAGTATATAACGTCGTACGTTAGTACGTAATAGAATATAACGTTATACGTCATAACGTAATAGTATAGAACGTTACACGTTATAAGGTAATGCTACATAACGTTTTCCGTTATAGCGTAATAGTATATAACGTTATACATTAGTACGTAATGTTATATATCGTTATACGTTAGTACATAATTGTATATCACGTTATACGATATTACGTATTAGTATGTAGCGTTGTACGTTAGTACGCAATAGTATATAACGTTATACGTTTCAACGTAATATTATATATCGTTATACGTTAGTACGTAATAGTATATAACGTTATACGTTACTACGTAAGAGTATATATCGTTATACGTTAATATGTAATAGTATATAACGTTATACGTTAGTGCGTAATAGTATATAACGTTATACGTTACTACGAAAGAGTACATAACGTTATACGTTAATACGTAATAGTATACAACGTTATACGTTAGTACGTAATATTATATAACGTTATACGTTAGTAAGTAATATTATAGATAGTTGTACGTTAGTACGTAATAGTATATAACGTTATACGTTAGTACGTAATAGTATATATCGTTATACGTATGACGTAATAGTATATAACGTTATACGTTATAACGTAGTAGTCTATAACGTTATACGTCAACAGGTAATACTATATAACGTTACACGTTATTACGTAACACTATATAACGTTATACGTTATAACGTAATAGTATATAACGTAATACGTCATAACGTAATACTACATAACGTTACAGGTTATAAGGTAATGCTACCTTAACGTTATACGTTATAACATAATAGTGTATGACGTTATACGTTATAACGTAGTAGTATATAACGTTATACGTCATCAGGTAATACTATATAAAGTTTTACGTTATAACGTAATAGTATATAACGTTATACGTCATAACGTAATAGTATATAACGTTATACGCTATAACTGAGTAGTATATAACGTTGTACGTCATCAGCTAATACTATATAACGATATTTGTTATAAATTAATACTATATAATGTTATACTATTAGTACGTCATAGTATATAACGTTATACGTTACTACGAAAGAGTATATAACGTTATACGTATGACGTAATAGTATATAACGTTATACGTTAGTACTTAATAGTATATAACGTTATACGTTAGTACGTAATAGTATATAACGTTATACGTTAATACGTAACACTATTTAACGTTATACGTTTGTACGTATTATTATATATCGTTATACGTTAGTACGTAATAGTATATAACGTTATACCTTACTACGAAAGAGTACAAACCGTTATACGTTAATACGTAGTAGTATATAACGTTATACGGTATTACGTAATATTATATGTCGTTATAAATTAGTACGTAATAGTATATAACGTTATACGTTATTACGTAACACTATTTTAAGTTATACGTTGGTACGTAATATTATATAGCGTTATACGTTAGTACGTAATAGTATATAACGTTATACGTTAATACGTAATAGTATAGAACGTTACACGTTATAAGGTAATACTACATAACGTTTTACGTTATAACGTAATAGTATATAGCGTTATACGTTAGTACGTAACAGTATATAACGTTATACGTTATTACGTAATAGTATATAACGTCATACGTTAGTACGTAATGGAATATAACGTTATTCGTCATAACGTAATAGTATAGAACGTTACACGTTATAAGGTAATACTACATAACTTTTTACATTATAACTTAATAGTATATCACGTTATACGTTAGTATGTAATGTTATATATCGCTATACGTTAGTACGTAATAGTATATAACGTTATACGTTATAACGTAATAGTATATAACCTTATACGTCATCAGGTAATACTATATAACGTTATACGATATTACGTAACAGTATATAACGTTATACGTTATTACGTAATAGCATATAACGTCATACGTTAGTACGTAATAGAATATAGCGTTATTTGTCATAACGTAATAGTATAGAACGTTACACGTTATAAGGTAATACTACATAACGTTTTACGTTATAACGTAATAGTATAGAACGTTACACGTTATAAGGTAATACTACATAACTTTTTACGTTATAACTTAATAGTATATCACGTTATACGTTAGTATGTAATGTTATATATCGCTATACGTTAGTACGTAATAGTATATAACGTTATACGTTATAACGTAATAGTATATAACCTTATACGTCATCAGGTAGTACTATATAACGTTATACGATATTACGTAACAGTATATAACGTTATACGTTATTACGTAATAGTATATAACGTCATACGTTAGTACGTAATAGAATATAACGTTATTCGTCATAACGTAATAGTATAGAACGTTACGCGTTATAAGGTAATACTACATAACGTTTTACGTTATAAAGTAATAGTATATAGCGTTATACGTTAGTACGTAATAGTATATAACGTTATACGGTATTACGTCATAGTATTTAACGTTATACGTTATTACGTAGTAGTATATAACGTCATACGTTAGTACGTAATAGTATATAACGTTATACGTTAATACGTAATAGTATTTAACGTTATACGTTATTGCGTAGTAGTATATAACGTCATATGTTAGTACGTAATAGAATATAACGTTATACGTCATAACGTAATAGTATAGAACGTTACACGTTATAAGGTAATACTACATAACGTTTTACGTTATAACGTAATAGTATATCACGTTATACGTTAGTATGTAATGTTATATATCGTTATACGTTAGTACGTAATAGTATATAACCTTATACGTCATCAGGTAATACTATATAACGTTATGCATTATTACATAATGCTATATAACGTTACACGTTATAACGTAACAGCATATAACGTCATACGCTACAACGTAATGGTATGTAACGTTATTCGCTATAAGGTAATAGTATATAACTTTATACGTTATAACGTAACAGTATATAACGTTATTACGTAATACTATATAACGTCATACGTTAGTACGTAATAGAATATAACGGTATTCGTCATAACGTAATAGTATAGAACGTTACACGTTTTAAGGTAATACTACATAACGTTTTACGTTATAACGTAATAGTATATAGCGTTATACGTTAGTACGTAATAGTATATAACGTTATACGTTATAATGTAATAGTATATAACCTTATACGTCATCAGGTAATACCATATAACGTTATACGATATTACGTAACAGTATATAACGTTATACGTTATTACGTAATAGCATATAACGTCATACGTTAGTACGTAATAGAATATAACGTTATTTGTCATAACGTAATAGTATAGAACGTTACACGTTATAAGGTAATACTACATAACGTTTTACGTTATAACGTAATAGTATATCACGTTATACGTTAGTATGTAATGTTATATATCGTTATACGTTAGTACGTAATAGTATATAACCTTATACGTCATCAGGTAATACTATATAACGTTATGCATTATTACATAATGCTATATAACGTTACACGTTATAACGTAACAGCATATAACGTCATACGCTACAACGTAATGGTATATAACGTTATTCGCTATAAGGTAATAGTATATAACGTTATACGTTATAACGTAACAGTATATAACGTTATTACGTAATAGTATATAACGTCATACGTTAGTACGTAATAGTATATAACGTTATACGTTATAACGTAATAGTATATAACCTTATACGTCATCAGGTAATACCATATAACGTTATACGATATTACGTAACAGTATATAACGTTATACGTTATTACGTAATAGTATATAACATCATATGTTAGTACGTAATAGAATATAACGTTATTCGTCATAACGTAATAGTATAGAACGTTACACGTTATAACGTAACAGCATATAACGTCATACGCTACAACGAAATGGTATATAACGTTATTCGCTATAAGGTAATAGTATATAACGTTATACGTTATAATGTAACAGTATATAACGTTACACGGTATTACGTAATATTATATATCGTTATACGTTAGTACGTAATAGTATAGAACCTTATACGTCATCAGGTAATACTGTATAACGTTATACGTTATTACGTAATAGTATATATCGTAATACGTTAGTACGTAATAGTATATATCGTAATACGATAGTACGTAATAGTATATAGCGTTATTCGTTAGTACGTAATAGTATATAACGTTATACGGTATTACGTAATATTATATATCGTTATAAATTAGTACGTAATAGTATATAACGTTATACGTTAGTACGTAACAGAATATAACGTTATACGTCATAACGTAATAGTATAGAACGTTACATGTTATAAGGTAATACTACATAACTTTTTACATTATAACTTAATAGTATATCACGTTATACGTTAGTATGTAATGTTATATATCGCTATACGTTAGTACGTAATAGTATATAACGTTATACGTTATAATGTAATAGTATATAACCTTATACGTCATCAGGTAATACTATATAACGTTATCCGATATTACGTAACAGTATATAACGTTATACGTTATTACGTAATAGCATATAACGTCATACGTTAGAACGTAATAGAATATAACGTTATTTGTCATAACGTAATAGTATAGAACGTTACACGTTATAAGGTAATACTACATAACTTTTTACGTTATAACTTAATAGTATATCACGTTATACGTTAGTATGTAATGTTATATATCGCTATACGTTAGTACGTAATAGTATATAACGTTATACGTTATAACGTAATAGTATATAACCTTATACGTCATCAGGTAATACTATATAACGTTTTACGATATTACGTAACAGTATATAACGTTATACGTTATTACGTAATAGTATATAACGTCATACGTTAGTACGTAATAGAATATAACGTTATTCGTCATAACGTAATAGTATAGAACGTTACACGTTATAAGGTAATACTACATAACGTTTTACGTTATAAAGTAATAGTATATAGCGTTATACGTTAGTATGTAATAGTATATAACGTTATACGGTATTACGTAATAGTATTTAACGTTATACGTTATTGCGTAGTAGTATATAACGTCATACGTTAGTACGTAATAGAATATAACGTTATACGTCATAACGTAATAGTATAGAACGTTACACGTTATAAGGTAATACTACATAACGTTTTACGTTAGTACGTAATAGTATATAACGTTATACGTTATTACGTAATAGTATATAACGTTATACGTTATTACGTAATAATATATAACGTCATACGTTAGTACGTAACAGAATATAACGTTATACGTCATAACGTAATAGTATAGAACGTTACACGTTATAAGGTGATACTACATAACGTTTTACGTTATAACGTAATAGTATATCACGTTATACGTTAGTATGTAATGTTATATATCGTTATACGTTAGTACGTAATAGTATATAACCTTATACGTCATCAGGTAATACTATATAACGTTATGCATTATTACATAATGCTATATAACGTTACACGTTACAACGTAACAGCATATAACGTCATACGCTACAACGTAATGGTATATAACGTTATTCGCTATAAGGTAATAGTATATAACGTTATACGTTATAACGTAACAGTATATAACGTTATTACGTAATAGTATATAACGTCATACGTTAGTACGTAATAGAATATAAAGTTATTCGTCATAACGTAATAGTATAGAACGTTACACGTTTTAAGGTAATACTACATAACGTTTTACGTTATAACGTAATAGTATATAGCGTTATACGTTAGTACGTAATAGTATATAACGTTATACCTTATAACGTAATAGTATATAACCTTATACGTCATCAGGTAATACCATATAACGTTATACGATATTACGTAACAGTATATAACGTTATACGTTATTACGTAATAGTATATAACGTCATACGTTAGTACGTAATAGAATATAACGTTATTCGTCATATCGTAATAGTATAGAACGTTACACGTTATAAGGTAATACTACATAACTTTTTACATTATAACTTAATAGTATATCACGTTATACGTTAGTATGTAATGTTATATATCGCTATACGTTAGTACGTAATAGTATATAACGTTATACGTTATAATGTAATAGTATATAACCTTATACGTCATCAGGTAATACTATATAACGATATACGATATTACGTAACAGTATATTACGTTATACGTTATTACGTAATAGCATATAACGTCATACGTTAGTACGTAATAGAATATAACGTTATTTGTCATAACGTAATAGTATAGAACGTTACACGTTATAACGTAACAGCATATAACGTCACACGCTACAACGTAATGGTATATAACGTTATTCGCTATAAGGTAATAGTATATAACGTTATACGTTATAATGTAACAGTATATAACGTTACACGGTATTACGTAATATTATATATCGTTATACGTTAGTACGTAATAGTATAGAACCTTATACGTCATCAGGTAATACTGTATAACGTTATACGTTATTACGTAATAGTATATATCGTAATACGATAGTACGTAATAGTATATAGCGTTATTCGTTAGTACGTAATAGTATATAACGTTATACGGTATTACGTAATATTATATATCGTTATAAATTAGTACGTAATAGTATATAACGTTATACGTTAGTACGTAATAGAATATAACGTTATTCGTCATAACGTAATAGTATAGAACGTTACACGTTATAAGGTAATACTACATAACGTTTTACGTTATAACGTAATAGTATATAGCGTTATACGTTAGTACGTAATAGTATATAACGTTATACGGTATTACGTAATAGTATTTAACGTTATACGTTATTGCGTAGTAGTATATAACGTCATACGTTAGTGCGTAATAGAATATAACGTTATACGTCATAACGTAATAGTATATAACGTTACACGTTATAAGGTAATACTACATAACGTTTTACGTTATAACGTAATAGCATATAACCTTATACGTCATAAGGTAATACTACATAACGTTTTACGTTATAACGTAATAGTATATAGCGTTATACGTTAGTACGTAATAGTATATAACGTTATACGGTATTACGTAATAGTATTTAACGTTATTACGTTATTACGTAGTTGTATATAACGTCATACGTTAGTACGTAATACTATATAACGTTATACATTATTGCATAATGCCATATAACGTTACAC
The DNA here is from genome assembly GCF_905332965.1 of Bombus pascuorum. Lineage (NCBI taxonomy): Eukaryota > Metazoa > Arthropoda > Insecta > Hymenoptera > Apidae > Bombus > Bombus pascuorum. The sequence goes on from NC_083492.1 coordinate 10,239,825, forward strand.
GTTATAACGTAACAGCATATAACGTCATACGCTACAACGTAATGGTATATAACGTTATTCGCTATAAGGTAATAGTATATAACGTTATACGTTATAACGTAACAGTATATAACGTTATACGGTATTACGTAATATTATATATCGTTATACGTTAGTACGTAATAGTATAGAACCTAATACGTCATCAGGTAATACTGTATAACGTTATACGTTATTACGTAATAGTATATATCGTAATACGTTAGTACGTAATAGTATATAGCGTTATACGTTAGTACGTAATAGTATATAACGTTATACGGTATTACGTAATATTATATATCGTTATAAATTAGTACGTAATAGTATATAACGTTATACGTTATTACGAAACACTATTTAACGTCATACGTTAGTACGTAATATTATATAGCGTTATACGTTAGTACGTAATAGTATATAACGTTATACGGTATTACGTAATATTATATGTCGTTATAAATTAGTACGTAATAGTATATAACGTTATACGTTATTACGTAACACTATTTAAAGTTATACGTTAGTACGTAATATTATATAGCGTTATACGTTAGTACGTAATAGTATATAACGTTATACGGTATTACGTAATATTATATATCGTTATAAATTAGTACGTAATAGTGTATAACGTTATACGGTATTACGTAATATTATATGTCGCTATAAATTAGTACGTAATAGTATATAACGTTATACGTTATTACGTAACACTATTTAAAGTTATACGATAGTATGTAATATTATATAACTTTTTACGTTATTACGTAATAGTATATAACGTTATACGTTATAACGTAATACTATATAACCTTATACGTCATCAGGTAATACTATATAACGTTATACGTTATTACGTAATAGTATATAACGTTAAACGTTATTACGTAATAGTATATAACGTTATACGTTAATACGTAATAGTATAGAACGTTATACGGTAGTACGTAATAGTATATAACGTTATACGATAGTATGCAATATTATATAACTTTTTACGTTAGTACGTAATAGTATATAACGTTATACGTTATAACGTAACAGTATATAACGTTATACGGTATTACGTAATATTATATAACGTTATACGATAGTTTGTAATATTATATAACTTTTTACGTTAGTACGTCATAGTATATAACGTTATACGTTATAACGTAACAGTATATAACGTTACACGGTGTTACGTAATATTATATATCGTTATACGTTAAACGTAATAGTATAGAACCTTATACGTCACCAGGTAATACTCTATAACGTTATACGTTATTACGTAATAGTATATCTCGTAATAAGTTAGTACGTAATAGTATATAACGTTATACGTTATTACGTAGCACTATTTAACGTTATACATTAGTACGTAATATTATATAGCGTTATACGTTAGTACGTAATAGTATATAACGTTATACGGTATTACGTAATATTATATGTCGTTATAAATCAGTACGTAATAGTATATAACGTTATACGTTATAACCTAATAGTATATAACCTTATACGTCATACGGTAATACTATATAACGTTATACGATATTACGTAACAGTATAGAACGTTATACGTTATTAAGTAATAGTATATAACGTCATACGTTAGTACGGAATAGAATATAACGTTATTCGTCATCAGGTAATACTATATAACGTTATACGTTATTACGTAACAGTATATATCGTAATACGTTAGTACGGAATAGAATATAACGTTATTCGTCATCAGGTGATACTATATAACGTTATACGTTATTACGTAATAGTATATATCGTAATACGTTAGTACGGAATAGAATATAACGTTATACGACATCAGATAATACTATATAACGCTATACGTCATAAGGTAGTACTATATAACGTTATACGTTAGTACGTAATAGTATATAACGTTATACGTTAGTACGTAATATTATATAACGTTATACGTTAGTAAGTAATATTATAGATCGTTATACGTTAATACGTAATAGTATATAACGTTATACGTTAGTACGTAACAGTATATAACGTTATACGTCATAACGTAATAATACATAACGTTACACGTTATAAGGTAATACTACATAACGTTTTACGTTATAACGTAATAGTATATAACGTTATACGTCATAACGTAATAGTATATAACGTTATACGCTATAACTGAGTAGTATATAACGTTATACCTCATCAGGTAATACTATATAATGTTATACTGTTAGTACGTGATAGTATATAACGTTATACGTCATAACGTAATAATATATAACGTTACACGATATAAGGTAGTACTACATAACGTTTTACGTTATAATGTAATAGTATATAATGTTATACGTTATAAAGTAATACTATATAACGTTATATTGTTAGTACGTAATAGTATATAACGTTATACCTCATAACGTAATAGTATATAACGCTATACGTTTCAACGTAATTGTATATAACGTTATACGTATGACGTAATAGTATATAACGTTATACGTCATAACGTAATAGTATATAACGTTATACGCTATAAATGAGTGGTATATAACGTTATACGTCATCAGGTAATACTATATAACGTTACACATTATTACGTAACAGTATATAACGTTATACGTTATAACGTAATACTACATAACGTTTTACGTTATAACGTAATAGTATATAACGTTATACGTTAGTACGTAATAGTATATAACGTTATACGTTAGTACGTAATAGTATATACCGTTATACGTTACTACGTAAGAGTATATAGCGTTATACGTTAATACGTAATAGTATATAGTGTTATACGTTAGTACGTAATAGTATATAACGTTATACGTTAGTACGTCATATTATATATCGTTAAACGTTAGTACGTAATGGTATATAACGTTATACGTTAGTACGTAATTGAATATACCGTTATACGTTAATACGTAACATTATATAACGTTATACGTATGACGTAATAGTATATAACGTTAATCGTATGACGTAATAGTATATAACTTTATACGTTGTAACGTAATAGTATATAACGTTATACGTTAGTACGTAATAGTATATAACGTTATACGTTAGTACGTAATAGTATATAACGTTATACGTTAGTACGTAATAGTATATAACGTTATACGTTAGTACGTAATATTATATACTGTTATACGTTACTACGTAAGAGTACATAACGTTATACGTTAATACGTAATAGTATATAGTGTTATACGTCATAACGTAATAATATATGACGTTATACGTTATAACTGTGTAGTATATAACGTTATACGTCATCAGGTAATACTATATAATGTTATACTGTTAGTACGTAATAGTATATAACGTTGTACGTCATAACGTAATAGCATATAACGTTATACGTTAATACGTAATAGTATATAACGTTATACGTCATAACATAATAATATGTGACGTTGTACGTTATAACTGAGTAGTATATAACGTTGTACGTCATAACGTAATAGTATATAACGTTACACGTTATAAGGTAATACTGCATAGCGTTTTACGTTATAACGTAATAGTATATAACGTTATACGTTATAACGTAATAGTATAAAACGTTTTACGTATGACTTAATAGTATATAACGTTATACGTTATAACGTAGAAGTATATAACGTTATACGTCATCAGGTAATATTATATAACGTCACACGTTATTACGTAACAGTATATAACGTTATACGCTATAACGTAGTAGTATATAACGTTATAAGTCGTCAGGTAATACTATATAACGTTACACGTTATAAGGTAAAACTACATAACGTTTTACGTTATAACGTAATAGTATATAACGTTATACGTTAAGACGTAATAGTATATAACGCTATATGTTAGTACGTTATAGTATATAACGTTATACGTCACAACGTAATAGCATATAACGTTATAGGTTGATACGTAATAGTATATAATGTTAAATGTATGACGTAATAGTATATAACTTTAGTACGTAATACTATATAACGTTATACGTTAGTACGTAATAGTATATAACGTTATACGTTAGTACGTAATAGTATATAACGTTATACGTTAGTACGTAATATTATATACTGTTATACGTTACTACGTAAGAGTATATAACGTTATACGTTAATACGTAATAGTATATAGTGTTATACATCATAACGTAATAATATATGACGTTATACGTTATAACTGAGTAGTATATAACGTTATACGTCATCAGGTAATACTATATAATGTTATACTGTTAGTACGTAATAGTATATAACGTTGTACGTCATAAAGTAATAGCATATAACGTTATACGTTTATACGTAATAGTATATAATGTTATAGGTCAGTACGTAATACTATATAACGTTATACGTTAGTACGTAATAGTATATAACGTTAAATGTATGACGTAATAGTATATAACGTTATACGTCATAACGTAATAGTATATAACGTTAAATGTATGACGTAATAGTATATAACTTTATACGTTATAAAATAATAGTATATAACGTTATACGTCATTACCTAATACTATATAACGTTTTACGTTAGTACGTAATAGTATATAACGTTATACGTTAATACGTAATAGTATATAACGCTATATGTTAGTACGTTATAGTATATAACGTTATACGTTAGTACGTAATATTATATAACGTTATACGTTATAACGTAATAGTATATAACGTTATACGTATGACGTAATAGTATATAACGTTATACGTATGACGTAATAGTATATAACGTTATATGTTAGTACGTAATAGTATATAACGTTGTACGTCATTAGGTAATACTATATAACGTTATACGTTAGTACGTAATATTATATAACGTTATACGTTAATACGTAATAGTATATAACGCTATATGTTAGTACGTAATATTATATAACGTTATACGTTAGTACGTAATATTATATAACGTTATACGTATGACGTAATAGTATATAACGTTATACGTCATCAGGTAATACTATATAACGTTACACGTTATTACGTAATAGTATATCACATTATACAATATTACGTAATAGTATATAACGTTATACGTCATAACGTAATAGTATATAACGTTATACGTTAGTACGTAATAGTATATAACGTTATACGTTAGTATGTAATAGTATATACCGTTATATGTTACTACGTAAGAGTATATAACGTTATACGTTAATACGTAATAGTATATAGTGTTATACGTTAGTACGTAATAGTATATAACGTTATACGTCATAACGTAACAGTATATAACGTTATAAGTTATAAATTAATACTATATAATGTTATACGTTAGTACGTAATATTATATAACGTTATACGTTATAACGTAGTAGTATATAACGTTATATTTCATCAGGTAATACTATATAACGTTATACATTATTACGTAATAGCATATAACGTTATACGTTAGTACGTAATAGTATATAACGTTATACGTTAATACGTAATAGTATATAACGTTATACGTAATAACGTAATAGTACATAACGTTACACGTTATAAGGTAATACTACATAGCGTTTTACGTTAATACGTAATAGTATATAACGCTATATGTTAGTACGTTATAGTATATAACGTTATACGTTAGTACGTAATATTATATAACGTTATACGTTATAAGGTAATAGTATATAACGTTATACGTATGACGTAATAGTATATAACGTTATACGTATGACGTAATTGTATATAACGTTATACGTTAGTACGTAATAGTATATAACGTTGTACGTCATTAGGTAATACTATATAACGTTATACGTTAGTACGTAATATTATATAACGTTATACGTTAATACGTAATAGTATATAACGCTATATGTTAGTACGTTATAGTATATAACGTTATACGTTAGTACGTAATATTATATAACGTTATACGTATGACGTAATAGTATATAACGTTATACGTATGACGTAATATTATATAACGTTATACGTATGACGTAATAGTATATAACGTTATACGTTAGTACGTAATAGTATATAACGTTGTGCGTGATTAGGTAATACTATATAACGTTACACGTTATTACGTAATAGTATATCACATTATACAATATTACGTAATAGTATATAACGTTATAAGTTATAACAGAGTAGTATATAAAGTTATAAGTCATCAGATAATACTATATAACGTTATACTGTTAGTACGTAATAGTATATAACGTTATACGTCATAACGTAATATCATATAACGTTATACGTTGATACGCAATAGTATATAATGTTATACGTTAGTACGTAATACTATATAACGTTATACGTTAGTACGTAATATTATGTAACGTTATACGTCATCAGGTAATACTATATAACGTTACACGTTATTACGTAATAGTATATCACATTATACAATATTACGTAATAATATATAACGTTACACGTTATAAGGTACTACTACATAATGTTTTACGTTTTAACATAATAGTATATAACGTTATACGTTATACCGTAGTAGTACATAACGTTATACGTCATCAGGTATTACTATATAACGTTACACATTATTACGTAACAGTATATAACGTTATACGTTATAACGTAATAGTATATAACGTTATACATTAGTACGTAATAGTATATAACGTTATACGTCATTACGTAATACTATATATCGTTATACGTTATTACGTAAAATGATATAACGTTATACGTCAGTGCGTAATAGTATATACCGTTATACGTCATAACGTAATAGTATATAACGTTGCACGTTATAAGGTAATACTACATAAAGTTTTACGATGTAACATAATAGTATATAACGTTATACGTTGTAACGTAGTAGTATATAACGTTATACGTCATCAGGTAATACTATATAACATTACACGTTATTACGTAACAGTATATAATGTTATACATTATAACGTTATAGTATATAACGTTATACGTATGACGTAATAGTATATAACGTTATACGTATGACGTAATAGTATATAACGTTTTACGTTAGTACGTAATAGTATATAACGTTATACGTTAGTACGTAATAGTCTATAACGTTTTACGTTAAAACGTAGAAGTATATAACGTTATACGTCATCAGGTAATACTATATAACGTTACACGTTATTACGTAATAGTATATCACATTATACAATATTACGTAATAGTATATAACGTTATACGTCATAACGTAATAGTATATAACGTTATACGCTATAACTGAGTAGTATATAACGTTATACCTCATCAGGTAATACTATATAATGTTATACTGTTAGTACGTGATAGTATATAACGTTATACGTCATAACGTAATAATATATAACGTTACACGATATAAGGTAGTACTACATAACGTTTTACGTTATAACGTAATAGTATATAATGTTATACGTTATAAAGTAATACTATATAACGTTATATTGTTAGTACGTAATAGTATATAACGTTATACCTCATAACGTAATAGTATATAACGCTATACGTTTCAACGTAATTGTATATAACGTTATACGTATGACGTAATAGTATATAACGTTATACGTCATAACGTAATAATACATAACGTTACACGTTATAAGGTAATACTACATAACGTTTTACGTTATAAGGTAATAGTATATAACGTTATACGTCATAACGTAATAGTATATAACGTTATACGCTATAACTGAGTGGTATATAACGTTATACGTCATCAGGTAATACTATATAACGTTACACATTATTACGTAACAGTATATAACGTTATACGTTATAACGTAATACTACATAACGTTTTACGTTATAACGTAATAGTATATAACGTTATACGTTAGTACGTAATAGTATATAACGTTATACGTTAGTACGTAATAGTATATACCGTTATACGTTACTACGTAAGAGTATATAGCGCTATACGTTAATACGTAATAGTATATAGTGTTATACGTTAGTACGTAATAGTATATAACGTTATACGTTAGTACGTCATATTATATATCGTTAAACGTTAGTACGTAATGGTATATAACGTTATACGTTAGTACGTAATTGAATATACCGTTATACGTTAATACGTAACATTATATAACGTTATACGTATGACGTAATAGTATATAACGTTAATCGTATGACGTAATAGTATATAACTTTATACGTTGTAACGTAATAGTATATAACGTTATACGTTAGTACGTAATAGTATATAACGTTATACGTTAGTACGTAATAGTATATAACGTTATACGTTAGTACGTAATATTATATACTGTTATACGTTACTACGTAAGAGTATATAACGTTATACGTTAATACGTAATAGTATATAGTGTTATACGTCATAACGTAATAATATATGACGTTATACGTTATAACTGAGTAGTATATAACGTTATACGTCATCAGGTAATACTATATAATGTTATACTGTTAGTACGTAATAGTATATAACGTTGTACGTCATAACGTAATAGCATATAACGTTATACGTTAATACGTAATAGTATATAACGTTATACGTCATAACGTAATAATATGTGACGTTATACGTTATAACTGAGTAGTATATAACGTTGTACGTCATAACGTAATAGTATATAACGTTACACGTTATAAGGTAATACTACATAGCGTTTTACGTTATAACGTAATAGTATATAACGTTATACGTTATAACGTAATAGTATAAAACGTTTTACGTATGACTTAATAGTATATAACGTTATACGTTATAACGTAGAAGTATATAACGTTATACGTCATCAGGTAATATTATATAACGTCACACGTTATTACGTAACAGTATATAACGTTATACGCTATAACGTAGTAGTATATAACGTTATAAGTCGTCAGGTAATACTATATAACGTTACACGTTATAAGGTAAAACTACATAACGTTTTACGTTATAACGTAATAGTATATAACGTTATACGTTAATACGTAATAGTATATAACGCTATATGTTAGTACGTTATAGTATATAACGTTATACGTCATAACGTAATAGCATATAACGTTATAGGTTGATACGTAATAGTATATAATGTTAAATGTATGACGTAATAGTATATAACTTTAGTACGTAATACTATATAACGTTATACGTTAGTACGTAATAGTATATAACGTTATACGTTAGTACGTAATAGTTATAACGTTATACGTTAGTACGTAATATTATATACTGTTATACGTTACTACGTAAGAGTATATAACGTTATACGTTAATACGTAATAGTATATAGTGTTATACATCATAACGTAATAATATATGACGTTATACGTTATAACTGAGTAGTATATAACGTTATACGTCATCAGGTAATACTATATAATGTTATACTGTTAGTACGTAATAGTATATAACGTTGTACGTCATAAAGTAATAGCATATAACGTTATACGTTTATACGTAATAGTATATAATGTTATAGGTCAGTACGTAATACTATATAACGTTATACGTTAGTACGTAATAGTATATAACGTTAAATGTATGACGTAATAGTATATAACGTTATACGTCATAACGTAATAGTATATAACGTTAAATGTATGACGTAATAGTATATAACTTTATACGTTATAAAATAATAGTATATAACGTTATACGTCATTACCTAATACTATATAACGTTTTACGTTAGTACGTAATAGTATATAACGTTATACGTTAATACGTAATAGTATATAACGCTATATGTTAGTACGTTATAGTATATAACGTTATACGTTAGTACGTAATATTATATAACGTTATACGTTATAACGTAATAGTATATAACGTTATACGTATGACTTAATAGTATATAACGTTATACGTATGACGTAATAGTATATAACGTTATACGTTAGTACGTAATAGTATATAACGTTGTACATCATTAGGTAATACTATATAACGTTATACGTTAGTACGTAATATTATATAACGTTATACGTTAATACGTAATAGTATATAACGCTATATGTTAGTACGTTATAGTATATAACGTTATACGTTAGTACGTAATATTATATAACGTTATACGTATGACGTAATAGTATATAACGTTATACGTATGACGTAATATTATATAACGTTATACGTATGACGTAATAGTATATAGCGTTATACGTTAGTACGTAATAGTATATAACGTTGTGCGTGATTAGGTAATACTATATAACGTTACACGTTATTACGTAATAGTATATCACATTATACAATATTACGTAATAGTATATAACGTTATAAGTTACAACTGAGTAGTATATAAAGTTATAAGTCATCAGATAATACTATATAACGTTATACTGTTAGTACGTAATAGTATATAACGTTATACGTCATAACGTAATATCATATAACGTTATACGTTGATACGCAATACTATATAATGTTATACGTTAGTACGTAATACTATATAACGTTATACGTTAGTACGTAATATTATTTAACGTTATACGTCATCAGGTAATACTATATAACGTTACACGTTATTACGTAATAGTATATCACATTATACAATATTACGTAATAATATATAACGTTACACGTTATAAGGTACTACTACATAAAGTTTTACGTTTTAACATAATAGTATATAACGTTATACGTTATACCGTAGTAGTACATAACGTTATACGTCATCAGGTATTACTATATAACGTTACACATTATTACGTAACAGTATATAACGTTATACGTTATAACGTAATAGTATATAACGTTATACATTAGTACGTAATAGTATATAACGTTATACGTCATTACGTAATACTATATATCGTTAAACGTTATTACGTAAAATGATATAACGTTATACGTCAGTGCGTAATAGTATATACCGTTATACGTCATAACGTAATAGTATATAACGTTGCACGTTATAAGGTAATACTACATAAAGTTTTACGATGTAACATAATAGTATATAACGTTATACGTTGTAACGTAGTAGTATATAACGTTATACGTCATCAGGTAATACTATATAACATTACACGTTATTACGTAACAGTATATAATGTTATACGTTATAACGTTATAGTATATAACGTTATACGTATGACGTAATAGTATATAACGTTATACGTATGACGTAATAGTATATAACGTTTTACGTTAGTACGTAATAGTATATAACGTTATACGTTAGTACGTAATAGTCTATAACGTTTTACGTTAAAACGTAGAAGTATATAACGTTATACGTCATCAGGTAATACTATATAACGTTACACGTTATTACGTAATAGTATGTCACATTATACAATATTACGTAATAGTATATAACGTTATACGTCATAACGTAATAGTATGTAACGTTATACGTTAGTACGTAATAGTATATAACGTTATACGTCAGTACGTAATAGTATATACCGTTATACGTCATAACGTTACAGTATATAACGTTATAAGTTATAAATTAATACTATATAATGTTATACGTTAGTACGTAATATTATATAACGTTATACGTTATAACGTAGTAGTATATAACGTTATATTTCATCAGGTAATACTATATAACGTTATACATTATTACGTAATAGCATATAACGTTATACGTTAGTACGTAATAGTATATAACGTTATACGTTAATACGTAATAGTATATAACGTTATACGTAATAACGTAATAGTACATAACGTTACACGTTATAAGGTAATACTACATAGCGTTTTACGTTAATACGTAATAGTATATAACGCTATATGTTAGTACGTTATAGTATATAACGTTATACGTTAGTACGTAATATTATATAACGTTATACGTTATAACGCAATAGTATATAACGTTATACGTATGACGTAATAGTATATAACGTTATACGTATGACGTAATAGTATATAACGTTATACGTTAGTACGTAATAGTATATAACGTTATACGTCATAACGTAATATCATATAACGTTATACGTTGATACGCAATAGTATATAGTGTTATACGTTAGTACGTAATACTATATAACGTTATACGTTAGTACGTAATATTATATATCCTTATACGTTAGTACGTAATAGTATATAACGTTCTACGTTATAACGTAATAGTATATAACGTTATACGTATGACGTAATATTATATAACGTTATGCGTATGACGTAATAGTATATAAAGTTATACGTTAGTACGTAATAGTATATAACGTTGTACGTGATTAGGTAATACTATATAACGTTACACGTTATTACGTAATAGTATATCACATTATACAATATTACGTAATAGTATATAACGTTATAAGTTATAACTGAGTAGTATATAAAGTTATAAGTCATCAGATAATACTATATAACGTTATACTGTTAGTACGTAATAGTATATAACGTTATACGTCATAACGTAATATCATATAACGTTATACGTTGATACGCAATAGTATATAATGTTATACGTTAGTACGTAATACTATATAACGTTATACGTTAGTACGTAATATTATATATCCTTATACGTTAGTACGTAATAGTATATAACGTTATACGTTAGTAAGTAATAGTATATAACGTTATACGTTAGTACGTAATAGTATATAACGTTATACGTCATAACGTAATAGTATATAACGTTACACGTTATAAGGTAATACTACATAAAATTTTACCTTTTAACATAATAGTATATAACGTTATACGTTATACCGTAGTAGTACATAACGTTATACGTCATCAGGTATTACTATATAACGATAAACATTATCACGTAACATTATATAACGTTATACGTTATAACGTAATAGTATATAACGTTATACGTTAGTACGTAATAGTATATACCGTTATACGTTACTACGTAAGAGTATATAGCGTTATACGTTAATACGTAATATTATATAGTGTTATACGATAGTACGTAATAGTATATAACGTTATACGTTAGTACGTAATAGTATATAACGTTATACGTCATCAGGTAATACTATATAACGTTACAAGTTATTACGTAATAGTATATCACATTATAAAATATTACGTAATAGTATATAACGTTATACGTCATAACGTAATAGTATATAACGTTATACGTTAGTACGTAATAGTATATAACGTTATTCGTTAGTACGTAATAGTATATAACGTTATACGTTAGTACGTAATAGTATATACCGTTATACGTTACTACGTTAGAGTATATAGCGTTATACGTTAATACGTAATAGTATATAGTGTTATACGTTAGTACGTAATAGTATATAACGTTATACGCCAGTACGTAATATTATATATCGTTATACGTTAGTACGTAATGGTATATAACGTTATACGTTAGTACGTAATTGTATATAACGTTATACGTTAGTACGTAACAAAATATAACGTTATACGGTAGTACCTAATAGTATATAACGTTATACGTCATAACGTAATAGTATATAACGTTATACGTTATAACTGAGTAGTATATAACGTTATACGTCGTCAGGTAATACTATAGATCGTTATACGTTATTACGTAATAGCATATAATGTTATACGTTATAACGTAATAGTATATAACGTTATACGTTAGTACGTAATAGTATATGACGTTTACGTTAGTACGTAATAGTATATAACGTTATACGTTAGTACGTAATAGTATATGGCGTTATACGATAGTACGTAACAGTATATAACGTTATACGTTAGTACGTAATGTTATATATTGGTATACGGTAGTACGTAATAGTATATCACATTATACAATATTACGTAATAGTATATAACGTTATACGTCATAACGTAACAGTATTTAACGTTATAAGTTATAAAGTAATACTATATAATGTTATACTGTTAGTACGTAATAGTATAGAACGTTATACGTTAGTACGAAATAGTATATAACGTTAAACGTATGACGTAATAGTATATAACTTTATACGTTATAACGTAATAGTATATAACGTTATACGTCATTACGTAATACTATATAACGTTATACGTTATTACGTAACATGATATAACGTTATACGTCAGTTCGTAATAGTATATACCGTTATACGTCATAACGTAATATTATATAACGTTACACGTTATAAGGTAATACTACATAAAGTTTTACGTTTTAACAGAATAGTATATAACGTTATACGTTATAACGTAGTAGTATATAACGTTATACGTCATCAGGTAATACTATATAACGTTACACGTTATTACGTAACAGTATATAATGTTATACGTTATAACGTAATAGTATATAACGTTATACGTTATAACGTAATAGTATATAACGTTATACGTTAGTACGTAATAGTATATAACGTTATACGTTAGTACGTAATAGTATATAACGTTTTACGTCATCAGGTAATACTATATAACGTTACACGTTATTACGTAATAGTATATCACATTATAAAATATTACGTAATAGTATATAACGTTATACGTTAGTACGTAATAGTATATAACGTTCTACGTTAGTACGTAATAGTATATACCGTTATACTTTACTACGTAAGAGTATATAGCGTTATAAGTTAATACGTAATAGTATATAGTGTTATACGTTAGTACGTAATAGTATATAACGTTATACGTTAGTACGTAATATTATATATCGTTATACGTTAGTACGTAATGGTATATAACGTTATACGTTAGTACGTAATTGTATATAACGTTATACGTTAGTACGTAACAAAATATAACGTTATACGGTAGTACATAATAGTATATAACGTTATACGTCATAACGTAATAGTATATAACGTTATACGTTATAACTGAGTAGTATATAGCGTCATATGACGTCAGGTAATACTATAGAACGTTATACGTTATTACGTAATAGCATATAATGTTATACGTTATAACGTAATAGTATATAACGTTATACGTTAGTACGTAATAGTATATACCGTTATACGTTAGTACGTAATAGTATATAACGTTATACGTTAGTACGTAATAGTATATAACGTTATACGTATGACGTAATAGTATATAACGTTATACGTTAGTACGTAATAGTATATGACGTTATACGTTATAACGTAATAGTATATAACGTTATACGTTAGTACGTAATAGTATATACCGTTATACGTTAGTACGTAATAGTATATAACGTTATACGTTAGTACGTAATAGTATATACCGTTATACGTTAGTACGTAATAGTATATAACGTTATACGTTTTAACGTAGTAGTATATAACGTTATACGTTAGTACGTAATAGTATATAACGTTATACGTTAGTACGTAATAGTACATAACGTTATACGTCATCATGTATTACTATATAACGTTACACATTATTACGTAACATTATATAACGTTATACGTTATAACGTAATAGTATATAACGTTATACGTTAGTACGTAATAGTATATACCGTTATACGTTAGTACGTAATAGCATATAACGTTATACGTTAGTACGTAATAGTACATAACGTTATACGTCATCAGGTATTACTATATAACGTTACACATTATTACGTAACATTATATAACGTTATACGTTATAACGTAATAGTATATAACGTTATACGTTAGTACGTAATAGTATATACCGTTATACGTTACTACGTAAGAGTATATAGCGTTATACGTTAATACGTAATAGTATATATTGTTATACGTTAGTACGTAATAGTATATAGCGTTATACGTTAGTACGTAATAGTATATACCGTTATACGTTAGTACGTAATAGTATATAACGTCATACGTTTTAACGTAGTAGTATATAACGTTATACGTTAGTACGTAATAGTATATAACGTTATACGTTAGTACGTAATAGTACATAACGTTATACGTCATCAGGTATTACTATATAACGTTACACATTATTACGTAACATTATATAACGTTATACGTTATAACGTAATAGTATATAACGTTATACGTTAGTACGTAATAGTATATACCGTTATACGTTAGTACGTAATAGTATATAACGTTATACGTTAGTACGTAATAGTACATAACGTTATACGTCATCAGGTATTACTATATAACGTTACACATTATTACGTAACATTATATAACGTTATACGTTATAACGTAATAGTATATAACGTTATACGTTAGTACGTAATAGTATATACCGTTATACGTTACTACGTAAGAGTATATAGCGTTATACGTTAATACGTAATAGTATATAGTGTTATACGTTAGTACGTAATAGTATATAACGATATACGTTAGTACGTAATAGTATATAACGTTATACGGTAGTACCTAATAGTATATAACGTTATACGTCATAACGTAATAGTATATAACGTTATACGTTATAACTGAGTAGTATATAACGTTATACGTCGTCAGGTAATACTATAGAACGTTATACGTATGACGTAATAGTATATAACGTTATTCGTATGACGTAATAGTATATAACGTTATACGTTAGTACGTAATAGTATATGACGTTATACGTTAGTACGTAATAGTATATAACGTTATACGTTAGTACGTAATAGTATATAACGTTATACGTTAGTACGTAATAGTATATAACGTTATACGTATGACGTAATAGTATATAACGTTATACGTTAGTACGTAATAGTATATGACGTTATACGTTAGTACGTAATAGTATATAACGTTATACGTTAGTACGTAATAGTATATGGCGTTATACGTTAGTACGTAACAGTATATAACGTTATACGTTAGTACGTAATGTTATATATTGTTATACGGTAGTACGTAATAGTATATCACATTATACAATATTACGTAATAGTATATAACGTTATTCGTCATTACGTAACAGTATTTAACGTTATAAGTTATAAAGTAATACTATATAATGTTATACTTTTAGTACGTAATAGTATAGAACGTTATACGTTAGTACGAAATAGTATATAACGTTAAACGTATGACGTAATAGTATATAAGTTTATACGTTATAACGTAATAGTATATAACGTTATACGTCATTACGTAATACTATATAACGTTATACGTTATTACGTAACATGATATAACGTTATACGTCAGTACGTAATAGTATATACCGTTATACGTCATAACGTAATATTATATAACGTTACACATTATAAGGTAATACTACATAAAGTTTTACGTTTTAACATAATAGTATATAACGTTATACGTTATAACGTAGTAGTATATAACGTTATACGTTAGTACGTAATTGTATATAACGTTATACGTTAGTACGTAACAAAATATAACGTTATACGGTAGTACCTAACAGTATATAACGTTATACGTCATAACGTAATAGTATATAACGTTATACGTTAGTACGTAATAGTATATGACGTTATACGTTAGTACGTAATAGTATATAACGTTATACGTTAGTACGTAATAGTATATAACGTTATACGTTAGTACGTAATAGTATATAACGTTATACGTATGACGTAATAGTATATAACGTTATACGTTAGTACGTAATAGTATATGACGTTATACGTTAGTACGTAATAGTATATAACGTTATACGTTAGTACGTAATAGTATATGGCGTTATACGTTAGTACGTAACAGTATATAACGTTATACGTTAGTACGTAATGTTATATATTGTTATACGGTAGTACGTAATAGTATATCACATTATACAATATTACGTAATAGTATATAACGTTATTCGTCATTACGTAACAGTATTTAACGTTATAAGTTATAAAGTAATACTATATAATGTTATACTTTTAATACGTAATAGTATAGAACGTTATACGTTAGTACGAAATAGTATATAACGTTAAACGTATGACGTAATAGTATATAAGTTTATACGTTATAACGTAATAGTATATAACGTTATACGTCATTACGTAATACTATATAACGTTATACGTTATTACGTAACATGATATAACGTTATACGTCAGTACGTAATAGTATATACCGTTATACGTCATAACGTAATATTATATAACGTCACACATTATAAGGTAATACTACATAAAGTTTTACGTTTTAACATAATAGTATATAACGTTATACGTTATAACGTAGTAGTATATAACGTTATACGTTAGTACGTAATAGTATATAACGTTATACGTTAGTACGTAATAGTACATAACGTTATACGTCATCAGGTATTACTATATAACGTTACACATTATTACGTAACATTATATAACGTTATACGTTATAACGTAATAGTATATAACGTTATACGTTAGTACGTAATAGTATATACCGTTATACGTTAGTACGTAATAGTATATAACGTTATACGTTTTAACGTAGTAGTATATAACGTTATACGTTAGTACGTAATAGTATATAACGTTATACGTTAGTACGTAATAGTACATAACGTTATACGTCATCAGGTATTACTATATAACGTTACAAATTATTACGTAACATTATATAACGTTATACGTTATAACGTAATAGTATATAACGTTATACGTTAGTACGTAATAGTATATACCGTTATACGTTAGTACGTAATAGTATATAACGTTATACGTTAGTACGTAATAGTACATAACGTTATACGTTAGTACGTAATAGTATATAACCTTATACGTTAGTACGTAATACTATATACCGTTATACGTTACTACGTAAGAGTATATAGCGTTATACGTTAATACGTAATAGTATATAGTGTTATAGGTTAGTACGTAATAGTATATAACGTTATACGTCATAACGTAATAGTATATAACGTTATACGTTATAACTGAGTAATATATAACGTTATACGTCGTCAGGTAATACTATAGAACGTTATACGTTATTACATGTTAGCATATAATGTTATACGTTGTAACGTAATAGTATATAACGTTATACGTATGACGTAATAGTATATAACGTTATACGTTAGTACGTAATAGTATATGACGTTTTACGTTAGTACGTAATAGTATATACCGTTATACGTCATAACGTAATATTATATAACTTTACACATTATAAGGTAATACTACGTAAAGTTTTACGTTTTAACATAATAGTATATAACGTTATACGTTATAACGTAGTAGTATATAACGTTATACGTCATCAGGTAATACTATATAACGTTACACGTTATTACGTAACAGTATATAATGTTATACGTTATAACGTAATAGTATATAACGTTATACGTTATAACGTAATAGTATATAACGTTATACGTTAGTACGTAATAGTATATAACGTTATACGTCATAACGTAGTAGTACATAACGTTACACGTTATAAGGTAATGCTACATAACGTTTTACGTTATAACATAATAGTATATAACGTTATACGTTATAACGTAATAGTATATAACGTTATACATTAGTACGTAATAGTATATAACGTTATACGTTAGTACGTAATAGTATATAACGTTATACGTTTGCACCTAATAGTATATAACGTTGTACGTTAGTACGTAATAGTATATACCGTTATACGTTACTACGTAAGAGTATATAACGTTATACGTTAATACGTAATAGTATATAGTGTTATACGTTAGTACGTAATAGTATATAACGTTATACGTTAGTACGTAATAGTATATAACGTTATACGTTATAACGTAGTAGTATATAACGTTATACGTCATCAGGTAATACTATATAACGTTACACGTTATTACGTAACAGTATATAATGCTATACGTTATAACGTAATAGTATATAACGTTATACGTTATAACGTAATAGTATATAACGTTATACGTTAGTACGTAATAGTATATAACGTTATACGTCATAACGTAGTAGTACATAACGTTACACGTTATAAGGTAATGCTACATAACGTTTTACGTTATAACATAATAGTATATAACGTTATACGTTATAACGTAATAGTATATAACGTTATACATTAGTACGTAATAGTATATAACGTTATACGTTTGCACCTAATAGTATATAACGTTGTACGTTAGTACGTAATAGTATATACCGTTATACGTTACTACGTAAGAGTATATAACGTTATACGTTAATACGTAATAGTATATAGTGTTATACGTTAGTACGTAATAGTATATAACGTTATACGTTAGTACGTAATAGTATATAACCTTATACGTTAGTACGCAATAGTATATAACGTTATAAGTTATAACTGAGTAGTATTTAAAGTTATAAGTTATCAGATAATACTATATAACGTCATACTGTTAGTACGTAATAGTATATAACGTTATACGTCATAACGTAATGGCATATAACGTTATACGTTAATACGTAATAGTATATAATGTTATACGTCATCAGGTAATACTATATAACGATATACGTTATTACGTAACATTATGTAAAATTATACGTTAGTACGTAATGTTATATATCGTTATACGGTAGTTCGTGATAGTATATCACATTATACAATATTACGTAATAGTATATAACGTTATACGTCATAACGTAATAATATATGACGTTATACGTTATAACTGAGTAGTATTTAACGTTATACTTCATCAGGTAATATTATATAACGTTATACGTTAGTACGTAATAGTATATAACGTTATATGTCATAACGTTATAGTATATAACGTTATACGTTATAACTAAATAGTATATAACGTTATACGTCATTAGGTAATACTATATAACGATATACCTTATTACGTAACATTATGTAACATTATACGTTAGTACGTAATGTTATATATCGTTATACGGTAGTTCGTGATAGTATATCACATTATACAATATTACGTAATAGTATATAACGTTATACGTCATAACGTAACAGTATATAACGTTATAAGTTATAAATTAATACTATATAATGTTATACTGTTAGTACGTAATAGTATATAACGTTATACGGTAGTACCTAATAGTATATAACGTTATACGTCATAACGTAATAGTATATAACGTTATACGTTATAACTGAGTAGTATATAACGTTATACGTCGTCAGGTAATACTATAGAACGTTATACGTATGACGTAATAGTATATAACGTTATTCGTATGACGTAATAGTATATAAGTTTATACGTTATAACGTAATAGTATATAACGTTATACGTCATTACGTAATACTATATAACGTTATACGTTATTACGTAACATGATATAACGTTATACGTCAGTACGTAATAGTATATACCGTTATACGTCATAACGTAATATTATATAACGTTACACATTATAAGGTAATACTACATAAAGTTTTACGTTTTAACATAATAGTATATAACGTTATACGTTATAACGTAGTAGTATATAACGTTATACGTTAGTACGCAATTGTATATAACGTTATACGTTAGTACGTAACAAAATATAACGTTATACGGTAGTACCTAACAGTATATAACGTTATACGTCATAACGTAATAGTATATAACGTTATACGTTAGTACGTAATAGTATATGACGTTATACGTTAGTACGTAATAGTATATGACGTTATACGTTAGTACGTAATAGTATATAACGTTATACGTTAGTACCTAATAGTATATGGCGTTATACGTTAGTACGTAACAGTATATAACGTTATACGTTAGTACGTAATGTTATATATTGTTATACGGTAGTACGTAATAGTATATCACATTATACAATATTACGTAATAGTATATAACGTTATACGTCATTACGTAACAGTATTTAACGTTATAAGTTATAAAGTAATAGTATATAATGTTATACTGTTAGTACGTAATAGTATAGAACGTTATACGTTAGTACGAAATAGTATATAACTTTAAACGTATGACGTAATAGTATATAAGTTTATACGTTATAACGTAATAGTATATAACGTTATACGTCATTACGTAATACTATATAACGTTATACGTTATTACGTAACATGATATAACGTTATACGTCAGTACGTAATAGTATATAACGTTATACGTCATAACGTAATATTATATAACGTTACACATTATAAGGTAATACTACATAAAGTTTTACGTTTTAACATAATAGTATATAACGTTATACGTTATAACGTAGTAGTATATAACGTTATACGTTAGTACGTAATTGTATATAACGTTATACGTTAGTACGTAACAAAATATAACGTTATACGGTAGTACCTAACAGTATATAACGTTATACGTCATCAGGTATTACTATATAACGTTACAAATTATTACGTAACATTATATAACGTTATACGTTATAACGTAATAGTATATAACGTTATACGTTAGTACGTAATAGTATATACCGTTATACGTTAGTACGTAATAGTATATAACGTTATACGTTTTAACGTAGTAGTATATAACGTTATACGTTAGTACGTAATAGTATATAACGTTATACGTTAGTACGTAATAGTACATAACGTTATACGTCATCAGGTATTACTATATAACGTTACAAATTATTACGTAACATTATATAACGTTATACGTTATAACGTAATAGTATATAACGTTATACGTTAGTACGTAATAGTATATACCGTTATACGTTAGTACGTAATAGTATATAACGTTATACGTTAGTACGTAATAGTATATAACGTTATACGTAAGTACGTAATAGTATATAACGTTATACGTCATAACGTAGTAGTACATAACGTTACACGTTATAAGGTAATGCTACATAACGTTTTACGTTATAACATAATAGTATATAACGTTATACGTTATAACGTAATAGTATATAACGTTATACATTAGTACGTAATAGTATATAACGTTATACGTTAGTACGTAATAGTATATAACGTTATACGTTTGCACCTAATAGTATATAACGTTGTACGTTAGTACGTAATAGTATATACCGTTATACGTTACTACGTAAGAGTATATAACGTTATACGTTAATACGTAATAGTATATAGTGTTATACGTTAGTACATAATAGTATATAACGTTATACGTTAGTACGTAATAGTATATAACGTTATACGTTAAGGCGTAATAGTTTATGACGTTATACGTTACTACGTAAGAGTATATAACGTTATACGTTAATACGTAATAGCATATAACGTTATACGTTAATACGTAATATTATGTATCGTTATACGTTAGTTCGTAATAGTATATGACGTTATACGTTATAACGTAATAGTATATAACGTTATACGTATGACGCAATAGTATGTAACGTTATACGTTAGTACGTAATAGTATATAACCTTATACGTTAGTACGCAATAGTATATAACGTTATAAGTTATAACTGAGTAGTATTTAAAGTTATAAGTTATCAGATAATACTATATAACGTCATACTGTTAGTACGTAATAGTATATAACGTTATACGTCATAACGTAATGGCATATAACGTTATACGTTAATACGTAATAGTATATAATGTTATACGTCATCAGGTAATACTATATAACGATATACGTTATTACGTAACATTATGTAACATTATACGTTAGTACGTAATGTTATATATCGTTATACGGTAGTTCGTGATAGTATATCACATTATACAATATTACGTAATAGTATATAACGTTATACGTCATAACGTAATAATATATGACGTTATACGTTATAACTGAGTAGTATTTAACGTTATACTTCATCAGGTAATATTATATAACGTTATACGTTAGTACGTAATAGTATATAACGTTATATGTCATAACGTTATAGTATATAACGTTATACGTTATAACTAAATAGTATATAACGTTATACGTCATTAGGTAATACTATATAACGATATACCTTATTACGTAACATTATGTAACATTATACGTTAGTACGTAATGTTATATATCGTTATACGGTAGTTCGTGATAGTATATCACATTATACAATATTACGTAATAGTATATAACGTTATACGTCATAACGTAACAGTATATAACGTTATAAGTTATAAATTAATACTATATAATGTTATACTGTTAGTACGTAATAGTATATAACGTTATACGGTAGTACCTAATAGTATATAACGTTATACGTCATAACGTAATAGTATATAACGTTATACGTTATAACTGAGTAGTATATAACGTTATACGTCGTCAGGTAATACTATAGAACGTTATACGTATGACGTAATAGTATATAACGTTATTCGTATGACGTAATAGTATATAAGTTTATACGTTATAACGTAATAGTATATAACGTTATACGTCATTACGTAATACTATATAACGTTATACGTTATTACGTAACATGATATAACGTTATACGTCAGTACGTAATAGTATATACCGTTATACGTCATAACGTAATATTATATAACGTTACACATTATAAGGTAATACTACATAAAGTTTTACGTTTTAACATAATAGTATATAACGTTATACGTTATAACGTAGTAGTATATAACGTTATACGTTAGTACGCAATTGTATATAACGTTATACGTTAGTACGTAACAAAATATAACGTTATACGGTAGTACCTAACAGTATATAACGTTATACGTCATAACGTAATAGTATATAACGTTATACGTTAGTACGTAATAGTATATGACGTTATACGTTAGTACGTAATAGTATATGACGTTATACGTTAGTACGTA
Organism: Bombus pascuorum; assembly: GCF_905332965.1. Classification (NCBI taxonomy): domain Eukaryota; kingdom Metazoa; phylum Arthropoda; class Insecta; order Hymenoptera; family Apidae; genus Bombus; species Bombus pascuorum. The sequence goes on from NC_083492.1 coordinate 10,264,148, forward strand.
ATAGTATATAACGTTATACGTTAGTACGTAATAGTATATGGCGTTATACGTTAGTACGTAACAGTATATAACGTTATACGTTAGTACGTAATGTTATATATTGTTATACGGTAGTACGTAATAGTATATCACATTATACAATATTACGTAATAGTATGTAACGTTATACGTCATTACGTAACAGTATTTAACGTTATAAGTTATAAAGTAATAGTATATAATGTTATACTGTTAGTACGTAATAGTATAGAACGTTATACGTTAGTACGAAATAGTATATAACGTTAAACGTATGACGTAATAGTATATAAGTTTATACGTTATAACGTAATAGTATATAACGTTATACGTCATTACGTAATACTATATAACGTTATACGTTATTACGTAACATGATATAACGTTATACGTCAGTACGTAATAGTATATAACGTTATACGTCATAACGTAATATTATATAACGTTACACATTATAAGGTAATACTACATAAAGTTTTACGTTTTAACATAATAGTATATAACGTTATACGTTATAACGTAGTAGTATATAACGTTATACGTTAGTACGTAATTGTATATAACGTTATACGTTAGTACGTAACAAAATATAACGTTATACGGTAGTACCTAACAGTATATAACGTTATACGTCATAACGTAAAAGTATATAACGTTATACATCAGTACGTAATAGTATATATCGTTATACGTTATAACTGAATAGTATACAACTTAATACGTCATCAGGTAATACTATATAATGTTATACTGTTCGTACGTAATAGTATATAACGGTATACGTCATAACGTAATAGTATATAACGTTACACGTTATAAGGTAATACTACATAACGTTTTACGTTATAACGTAATAGCATATAACGTTTTACGTTATAACGTAATAGTATAAAACGTTTTACGTTATAACGTAATAGTATAGAAGGTTATACGTTATAACGTAATAGTATATAACGTTATACGTGTGACGTAATAGTATATAACGTTATACGTTAGTACGTAATAGTATATAACGTTATACGTTAGTACGTAATATTATATAACATTCTACGTTATAACGTAGTAGTATATATCGTTATACGTTAGTACGTAACAGTATATAACGTTATACGTTGTAACTGAGTAGTATATAACGTTATAAGTCATCATTTAATACTATATAACGTTATACGTTATAACGTAATATTATGTATCGTTATACGTTAGTACGTAATAGTATATGACGTTATTCGTTACTACGTAAAAGTATATAACGTTATACGTTTATACGTAATAGTATATAAAAGTTATACGTCAGTACGTAATAGTATATGACGTTATACGTTACTACGTAAGAGTATATAACGTTATACGTTAATACGTAATATTATGTATCGTTATGCGTTAGTTCGTAATAGTATATGACGTTATACGTTACTACGTAAGAGTATATAATGCTATACGTTATTACGTAATACTATATAACGTTATACGTTAGTTCGTAATAATATATATCCTTATACGTTAGTACGTAATAGTATATAACGTTATACGTTAGTAAGTAATAGTATATAACGTTATACGTTAGTACGTAATAGTATATAACGTTACACGTTATAAGGTAATACTACATAACGTTTTACGTTATAACATAAATGTATATAACGTTATACGTTATAACGTAGTAGTATATAAAGATATACGTCATCAGGTAATACTATATAACGTTACTCGTTATTACGTATCCGTATATAACGTTACACGTCATAAGGTAATACTGCATAACGTTTTACGTTATAACGTCGTAGTATATAACGTTATATGTTATAATGTATTAGTATATAACGTTATACGTATGACGTAATAGTATATAACGTTATACGTTAGTACGTAATAGTACAGTAGCGGACAAAAGTTTAAGACGAAATGGAAGAAATAAATAATTGATTTACTTTCCATAAAAAATATAAATACAGTGTTCTACATTTGGTATTAACTAATTAGGCATTTGTTTATACACTTACAAAAAAAATTTCATTTTGATATTTTGCTCAGTAGCGAAGTTACAAAAAAAGGAACGAAATCTGTATAATATTTTGTCGGTCAAAAGTTTAAGACTACACAAAAAATATTAAGTTTTGGTAAAAAAATATGCACAATTTTTGTTTAAATTCAATATTTTGTCCAATATCCGTTATTTCTTATCACTTCGGTACATCTTCTTGGCATTGAATCTATTAATTTTTTACATTGATCTACCGTAATATTACTCCAAGCTGTTTCAATTGTAGAGTAAAGTTCATTCAAATTTTTCGGTTTATAACCTTGTACTGTCTTTTTTATGATGCTCCACAAGTTCTCGATTGGATTAATATCTGGTGATTGGGACGGCCACGGCAGCACGGTGATATTTTCTTCTTGAAAAAACTGTTTCACAACCCGAGCCGTGTGCTTCGGATCATTATCATTTTGAAAAATAAAATCATCACTCATATTGTTGCGTGCAAAAGGTAACATTGTGTTCTTGAGTATGTCCTTGTATTGAAAACGGTCCATAATTCCATTGATACGACATATCGGACCAGGGCCGCTTCGAGAAAAACACGCCCACACCATAACGTTGCCACCACCATGTTTAAGAGTTTTTAAAACGCACTGTGTTTTCAAACTTTCGCCAATTCGACGTCTAACGTACCGTACCCCGTCAGAAGAGACGCGACTGAATTTCGATTCGTCAGAAAACAATACCTTTTGCCAATCTTCACTTGTCCAATGCTTATGAGCTTTAGCAAATGCAAGTCGTCTTTTTCGATTCCTAGAACTCAGCAGTGGTTTCTTTTGGGGTTTTCGTCCTCTTAAGTTAAAGTCTTCTAATCTTCTCCTAACAGTTCTAGCACTAATTTGTGTATCGTTTTCATAGTTTATCTCCGCAGCAATATTATTTGCACTACGAAAACGATCCTTTTCGCTCAATCGATGAATCCGGCGATCCATTTTCGGTGTTGTTTTCCGTGGTCTTCCGTTTTTCGGTTGATCGCAATACATGCCTGTCTTTAAACATTTATACCAAGCTTGTTTACAAGCTGTTTCTGACCTGTTCACTATATTTGCTATTTCGGTGAAGGTTTTACTTTGCTTTCGCAGCCTTACGATTTGTTCCCTTTCGTTTTCAAGTAAATTCTTTGATTTACCCATAGTCTGTTCCTACCTAAATGAATTTTAAGCAATAAAAGGTACACTAAACAATGATTTTGACATTCCAGAATCAAAATGTTCAAAAACTGTACTCGTACTCACGTTTTACACAGATCGTCTTAAACTAATGTCCACTGTTTCCAAGTGCTAGGCGGTAACTAACTGTTGTAACTCCTACATTGTTTGTATTTAACAACTGACTGTCTGAGGTTACGAAGGTCAAACATACAGCTACGTTATTCCAAAGAGACAAACCGAATAGAAGAACAATATGCGTATAAGATGTTTGTAATCCGGTTTACAAATCATCGTCTTAAACTTTTGTCCGCTACTGTACATAACGTTATACGTCATCAGGTATTACTATATAACGTTACACATTATTACGTAACATTATATAACGTTATACGTTATAACGTAATAGTATATAGTGTTATACGTTAGTACGTAATAGTATATACCGTTATACGTTAGTACGTAATAGTATATAACGTTATACGTCATCAGGTAATACTATATAACGTTACACGTTATTACGTAATAGTATATCACATTATAAAATATTACGTAATAGTATATAACGTTATACGTCATCAGGTAATACTATATAACGTTACTCGTTATTACGTAACCGTATATAACGTTACACGTTATAAGGTAATACTGCATAACGTTTTACGTTATAACGTCGTAGTATATAACGTTATACGTATGACGTAATAGTATATATCGTTATACGTCATAACGTAATAGCATATAACGTTATACGTTAATACGTAATAGTATATAATGTTATACGTTAGTACGTAATACTATATAACGTTATACGTTAGTACGTAATATTATATATCCTTATACGTTAGTACGTAATAGTATATAACGTTATACGTTAGTAAGTAATAGTATATAACGTTATACGTTAGTACGTAGTAGTATATAACGTTACACGTTATAAGGTAATACTACATAACGTTTTACGTTATAACATAAATGTATATAACGTTATACGTTATAACGTAGTAGTATATAACGATATACGTCATCAGGTAATACTATATAACGTTACTCGTTATTACGTAACCGTATATGACGTTACACGTTATAAGGTAATACTGCATAACGTTTTACGTTATAACGTCGTAGTATATAACGTTATACTTATGACGTAATAGTATATAACGTTATACGTATGACGTAATAGTATATAACGTTATACGTTAGTACGTAATAGTATATAAAGTTATACGTTAGTACGTAATAGTATATAACATTATACGTCATAACGTAATAGTACATAACGTTACAGGTTATAAGGTAATACTACATAACGTTTTACGTTATAACGTCATAGTATATAACGTTATACGTTATAACGTAATAGTGTATAACGTTATACGTTATAACGTAGTAGTATATAACGTTATACGTCATCAGGTAATACTATATAACGTTACACGGTATACGTCATCAGGTAATACTATATAACGATATACGTTATTACGTAACATTATATAACATTATACGTTAGTACGTAATAGTATATTCCGTTATACGTCATAACGTAATAGTATATAACGTTATACGTTATAACGTAGTAGTATATAACGTTATACGTCATCAGGTAATACTATATAACGTTACACGTTATTACGTAACAGTATATAACGTTATACGTTATAACGTAATAGTATATAACGTTATACGTTATAACGTAATATTATGTATCGTTATACGTTAGTACGTAATAGTATATGACGTTATTCGTTACTACGTAAGAGTATATAACGTTATACGTTAATACGTAATATTATGTATCGTTATACGTTAGTTCGTAATAGTATATGACGTTATACGTTATAACGTAATAGTATATAACGTTATACGTATGACGCAATAGTATGTAACGTTATACGTTAGTACGTAATAGTATATAACCTTATACGTTAGTACGTAATAGTATATAACGTTATACGTTAGTACGTAATATTATATAACATTATACGTTATAACGTAGTAGTATATATCGTTATACGTTAGTACGTAATATTATATAACGTTATACGTTATAACGTAGTAGTATATAACGTTATACTTCGTCAGGTAATACTATATAACGTTATACGTTATTACGTAATAGCATATAACGTTATACGTTATAACGTAATAGTATATAACGCTATACGTTAGTACGTAATAGTATATGATTGTTATACGTTACTACGTAAGAGTATATAACGTTATACGTTAATACGTAATAGTATATAACGTTATACGTTAGTACGTAATAGTATATAACGTTATACGTTATAACTGAGTAGTATATAACGTTATACGTCATCAGGGAATACTATATAATGTTATACTGTTAGTACGTAATAGTATATAACGTTATACGATACTATGAAAGATTATATAACGTTATACTTTAATACGTAATATTATATAACGTTACACGTTATAACGTAGTAGTATATTACGTTATACTTCGTCAGGTAATACTATATAACGTTATACGTTATTACGTAATAGCATATAACGTTATACGTTATAACGTAATAGTATATTTCGCTATACGTTAGTACGTAATAGTATATGATTGTTATACGTTACTACGTAAGAGTATATAACGTTATACGTTAATACGTAATAGTTTATGACGTTATACGTTACTACGTAAGAGTATATAACGGTATACGTTAATACGTAATAGTATATAACGTTATACGTTAGTTCGTAATAGTATATAACGTTATACGTTATAACTGAGTAGTATATAACGTTATACGTCATCAGGTAATACTATATAATATTATACTTTTAGTACGTAATAGTATATAACGTTATACGTCATAACGTAATAGTATATAACGTTATACGTATGACGTAATAGTAAAGAACGGTATAGGTTATAACGTAATATTATGTATCGTTATACGTTAGTACGTAATAGTATATGACGTTATTCGTTACTACGTAAGAGTATATAACGTTATACGTTTATACGTAATAGTATATAACGTTATACGTTAGTACGTAATAGTATATGACGTTATACGTTATAACGTAATAGTATATAACGTTACACGTTATAAGGTAATACTACATAACGTTTTACGTTATAACGTAATAGTATATAACGTTTTACGTTATAACGTAATAGTATAAAACGTTTTACGTTATAACGTAATAGTATAGAAGGTTATACGTTATAACGTAATAGTGTATAACGTTATACGTGTGACGTAATAGTATATAACGTTATACGTTAGTACGTAATAGTATATAACGTTATACGTTAGTACGTAATATTATATAACATTCTACGTTATAACGTAGTAGTATATATCGTTATACGTTAGTACGTAACAGTATATAACGTTATACGTTGTAACTGAGTAGTATATAACGTTATAAGTCATCATTTAATACTATATAACGTTATACGTTATAACGTAATATTATGTATCGTTATACGTTAGTACGTAATAGTATATGACGTTATTCGTTACTACGTAAAAGTATATAACGTTATACGTTTATACGTAATAGTATATAAAAGTTATACGTCAGTACGTAATAGTATATGACGTTATACTTTACTACGTAAGAGTATATAACGTTATACGTTAATACGTAATATTATGTATCGTTATACGTTAGTTCGTAATAGTATATGACGTTATACGTTATAACGTAATAGTATATAACGTTATACGTATGACGCAATAGTATGTAACGTTATAAGTTAGTACTTAATAGTATATAACCTTATACGTTAGTACGCAATAGTATATAACGTTATAAGTTATAACTGAGTAGTATTTAAAGTTATAAGTCATTAGATAATACTATATAACGTCATACTGTTAGTACGTAATAGTATATAACGTTATACGTCATAACGTAATAGCATATAACGTTATACGTTAATACGTAATAGTATATAATGCTATACGTTAGTACGTAATACTATATAAAGTTATACGTTAGTTCGTAATAATATATATCCTTATACGTTAGTACGTAATAGTATATAACGTTATACATTAGTAAGTAATAGTATATAACGTTATACGTTAGTACGTAATAGTATATAACGTTACACGTTATAAGGTAATACTACATAACGTTTTACGTTGTAACATAAATGTATATAACATTATACGTTATAACGTAGTAGTATATAACGATATACGTCATCAGGTAATACTATATAACGTTACTCGTTATTACGTATCCGTATATAACGTTACACGTCATAAGGTAATACTGCATAACGTTTTACGTTATAACGTCGTAGTATATAACGTTATATGTTATAATGTAATAGTATATAACGTTATACGTATGACGTAATAGTATATAACGTTATACGTTAGTACGTAATAGTACATAACGTTATACGTCATCAGGTATTACTATATAACGTTACACATTATTACGTAACATTATATAACGTTATACGTTATAACGTAATAGTATATAGTGTTATACGTTAGTACGTAATAGTATATACCGTTATACGTTAGTACGTAATAGTATATAACGTTATACGTCATCAGGTAATACTATATAACGTTACACGTTATTACGTAATAGTATATCACATTATAAAATATTACGTAATAGTATATAACGTTATACGTCATAACGTAATAGTATATAACGTTATACGTCATCAGGTAATACTAAATAATGTTATACTGTTAGTACGTAATAGTATATAACGTTATACGTCATAACGTAATGGTATATAACGTTATACGTATGACGTAATAGTAAAGAACGTTATAGGTTATAACGTAGTAGTATATAACGTTATACGTCATCAGGTAATACTATATAACGTTACTCGTTATTACGTAACCGTATATAACGTTACACGTTATAAGGTAATACTGCATAACGTTTTACGTTATAACGTCGTAGTATATAACGTTATACGTATGACGTAATAGTATATAACGTTATACGTCATAACGTAATAGCATATAACGTTATACGTTAATACGTAATAGTATATAATGTTATACGTTAGTACGTAATACTATATAACGTTATACGTTAGTACGTAATATTATATATCCTTATACGTTAGTACGTAATAGTATATAACGTTATACGTTAGTAAGTAATAGTATATAACGTTATACGTTAGTACGTAGTAGTATATAACGTTACACGTTATAAGGTAATACTACATAACGTTTTACGTTATAACATAAATGTATATAACGTTATACGTTATAACGTAGTAGTATATAACGATATACGTCATCAGGTAATACTATATAACGTTACTCGTTATTACGTAACCGTATATAACGTTACACGTTATAAGGTAATACTGCATAACGTTTTACGTTATAACGTCGTAGTATATAACGTTATACGTATGACGTAATAGTATATAACGTTATACGTATGACGTAATAGTATATAACGTTATACGTTAGTACGTAATAGTATATAAAGTTATACGTTAGTACGTAATAGTATATAACATTATACGTCATAACGTAATAGTACATAACGTTACAGGTTATAAGGTAATACTACATAACGTTTTACGTTATAACGTCATAGTATATAACGTTATACGTTATAACGTAATAGTGTATAACGAAATAGTGTATAACGTTATACGTTATAACGTAGTAGTATAGAACGTTATACGTCATCAGGTAATACTATATAACGTTACACGGTATACGTCATCAGGTAATACTATATAACGTTACACGTTATTACGTAATAGTATATAACTTTATACGTTATAACGTAATAGTGTATAACGTTGTACCTCATTAGGTAATACTATATAACGATATACGTTATTACGTAACATTATATAACATTATACGTTAGTACGTAATAGTATATTCCGTTATACGTCATAACGTAATAGTATATAACGTTATACGTTATAACGTAGTAGTATATAACGTTATACGTCATCAGGTAATACTATATAACGTTACACGTTATTACGTAACAGTATATAACGTTATACGTTATAACGTAATAGTATATAACGTTATACGTTATAACGTAATATTATGTATCGTTATACGTTAGTACGTAATAGTATATGACGTTATTCGTTACTACGTAAGAGTATATAACGTTATACGTTTATACGTAATAGTATATAACGTTATACGTTAGTTCGTAATAGTATATGACGTTATACGTTATAACGTAATAGTATATAACGTTATACGTATGACGCAATAGTATGTAACGTTATACGTTAGTACGTAATAGTATATAACCTTATACGTTAGTACGTAATAGTATATAACGTTATACGTTAGTACGTAATATTATATAACATTATACGTTATAACGTAGTAGTATATATCGTTATACGTTAGTACGTAATATTATATAACGTTATACGTTATAACGTAGTAGTATATAACGTTATACTTCGTCAGGTAATACTATATAACGTTATACGTTATTACGTAATAGCATATAACGTTATACGTTATAACGTAATAGTATATAACGCTATACGTTAGTACGTAATAGTACATATATGATTGTTATACGTTACTACGTAAGAGTATATAACGTTATACGTTAATACGTAATAGTATATAACGTTATACGTTAGTACGTAATAGTATATAACGTTATACGTTATAACTGAGTAGTATATAACGTTATACGTCATCAGGGAATACTATATAATGTTATACTGTTAGTACGTAATAGTATATAACGTTATACGATACTATGAAAGATTATATAACGTTATACTTTAATACGTAATATTATATAACGTTACACGTTATAACGTAGTAGTATATAACGTTATACTTCGTCAGGTAATACTATATAACGTTATACGTTATTACGTAATAGCATATAACGTTATACGTTATAACGTAATAGTATATAACGCTATACGTTAGTACGTAATAGTATATGATTGTTATACGTTACTACGTAAGAGTATATAACGTTATACGTTAATACGTAATAGTTTATGACGTTATACGTTACTACGTAAGAGTATATAACGGTATACGTTAATACGTAATAGTATATAACGTTATACGTTAGTACGTAATAGTATATAACGTTATACGTTATAACTGAGTAGTATATAACGTTATACGTCATCAGGTAATACTATATAATATTATACTTTTAGTACGTAATAGTATATAACGTCATACGTCATAACGTAATGGCATATAACGTTATACGTTAATACGTAATAGTATATAATGTTATACGTTAGTACGTAATACTATATAACGTTATACGATAGTAAGTAATAGTATATAACGTTATACGTTTATACGTAATAGTATATAACGTTATACGTTAGTACGTAATAGTATATAACGTTATACGTTAGTACGTAATATTATATAACATTATACTTTATAACGTAGTAGTATATATCGTTATACGTTAGTACGTAATAGTATATAACGTTATACGTTGTAACTGACTAGTATATGAAGTTATAAGTCATCATTTAACACTATATAACGTTATACGTTATAACGTAATATTATGTATCGTTATACGTTAGTACGTAATATTATATAACGTTATACGTTATAACGTAGTAGTATATAACGTTATACTTCGTCAGGTAATACTATATAACGTTATACGTTAGTACGTAGTAGTATATAACGTTATACGTCACAACGTAATAGTACATAACGTTACAGGTTATAAGGTAATACTACATAACGTTTTACGTTATAATGTCATAGTATATAACGTTATACGTTATAACGTAATAGTGTCTAACGTAATAGTGTATAACGTTATACGTTATACCGTAGTAGTATATAACGTTATACGTCATCAGGTAATACAATGTAACGTTACACGTTATACGTCATCAGGAAATACTATATAACGTTACACGTTATTACGTAATAGTATATAACTTTATACGTTATAACGTAATAGTATATAACGTTGTACGTCATTAGCTAATACTATATAACGATATACGTTATTACGTAACACTATATAACATTATACGTTAGTACGTAACAGTATATAACGTTATACGTCATAACGTAATAATATATGACGTTATACGTTATAACTGAGTAGTATATAACGTTATACGTCATCAGGTAATACTATATAATGTTATACTGTTAGTACGTAATAGTATATAACGTTGTACGTCATAACGTAATAGTATATGACGTTATACGTTACTGCGTAAGAGTATATAACGTTATACATTAATACGTAATAGTATATAACGTTATACGTTAGTACGTAATAGTATATAACGTTATACGTATGGCGTAATAGTATATAACGTTACACGTTATAAGGTAATACTACATAACGTTTTACGTTATAACATAATTGTATATAACGTTATACGTAATTACGTAACATTATATAACGTTATACGTTAGTACGTAATAGTATATAACGTTATACGTCATAAGGTAATAGTATATAACGTTACACGTTATAAGGTAATACTACATAACGTTATACGTTATAACGTAATTGTATATAATGTTATACGTTATAACGTAGTAGTATATAACGTTAAACGTCATCAGGTAATATTATATAACGTTATACGTTATTGCGTAATAGTATATAACGTTATACGTTATAAAGTAATACTATATAACGTTATACTGTTAGTACGTAATAGTATATAACATTATACGTTATAACGTAATAGTATATAACGTTATACGTCATTAGGTAATACTATATAACGTTCCACGTTATTACGTAACAGTATATAACGTTACACGTTATAAGGTAATACTACATAACGTTTTACGTTATAACGTCATAGTATATAACGTTATACGTATGACGTAGTAGTATATAACGTTATACGTCATCAGGAAATACTATATAACGTTACACGTTATTACGTAATAGTATATAACTTTATACGTTATAACGTAATAGTATATAACGTTATGCGTCATTAGGTAATTCTAAGGAACGATATACGTTATTACGTAACATTATATAACATTATACGTTAGTACGTAATAGTATATAACGTTATACGTCATAACGTAATAGTATATAACGTTATACGTTATAACTGAGTAGTATATAACGTTATACGTCATCAGGTAATACTATATATCGTTATACGTTATAACGTAACATTATATATCGTTATACGTTAGTACGTAATAGTATATGACGTTATACGTTACTGCGTAAGAGTATATAACGTTATACGTTAATACGTAATAGTATATAACGTTATACGTTAGTACGTAATAGTATATAACGTTATACGTATGGCGTAATAGTATATAACGTTATACGTTCGTACGTCATAGTATATAACGTTATACGTTAAGACGTAATAGTATATGACGTTATACGTTAGTACGTAATAGTATATAACGTTATACGTTAGTACGTAATAGTATATAACGTTATACGTCATAACGTAATAGTACATATCGTTACACGTTATAAGGTAATGCTACATAACGTTATACGTTATAACATAATAGTATATAACGTTATACGTTATAATGTAATAGTGTAAAACGTTATACTTATGACGTAATAGTATATGACGTTATACGTTAGTACGTAATAGTATATAACGTTATACGTTAATACGTAATACTATATAACGTTATACGTCATAACGTAATAGTACATATCGTTACACGTTATAAGGTAATGCTACATAACGTTATACGTTATAACATAATAGTATATAACGTTATACGTTATAACGTAATAGTGTAAAACGTTATACGTATGACGTAATAGTATATAACGTTATACGTTAGTACGTAATAGTATATAACGTTATACGTTAGTACGCAATAGTATATAACGTTATACGTCATAACGTAATAATACATAACGTTACACGTTATAAGGTAATACTACATAACGTTTTACGTTATAACGTAATAGTATATAACGTTATACGTCATAACGTAATAGTATATAACGTTATACGTATGACGTAATAGTATATAACGTTATACGTTAGTACGTAATAGTATATAAAGTTATACGTTAGTACGTAATAGTATATAACATTATACGTCATAACGTAATAGTACATAACGTTACAGGTTATAAGGTAATACTACATAACGTTTTACGTTATAACGTCATAGTATATAACGTTATACGTTATAACGTAATAGTGTATAACGAAATAGTGTATAACGTTATACGTTATAACGTAGTAGTATAGAACGTTATACGTCATCAGGTAATACTATATAACGTTACACGGTATACGTCATCAGGTAATACTATATAACGTTACACGTTATTACGTAATAGTATATAACTTTATACGTTATAACGTAATAGTGTATAACGTTGTACGTCATTAGGTAATACTATATAACGATATACGTTATTACGTAACATTATATAACATTATACGTTAGAACGTAATAGTATATTCCGTTATACGTCATAACGTAATAGTATATAACGTTATACGTTATAACGTAGTAGTATATAACGTTATACGTCATCAGGTAATACTATATAACGTTACACGTTATTACGTAACAGTATATAACGTTATACGTTATAACGTAATAGTATATAACGTTATACGTTATAACGTAATATTATGTATCGTTATACGTTAGTACGTAATAGTATATGACGTTATTCGTTACTACGTAAGAGTATATAACGTTATACGTTTATACGTAATAGTATATAACGTTATACGTTAGTTCGTAATAGTATATGACGTTATACGTTATAACGTAATAGTATATAACGTTATACGTATGACGCAATAGTATGTAACGTTATACGTTAGTACGTAATAGTATATAACCTTATACGTTAGTACGTAATAGTATATAACGTTATACGTTAGTACGTAATATTATATAACATTATACGTTATAACGTAGTAGTATATATCGTTATACGTTAGTACGTAATATTATATAACGTTATACGTTATAACGTAGTAGTATATAACGTTATACTTCGTCAGGTAATACTATATAACGTTATACGTTATTACGTAATAGCATATAACGTTATACGTTATAACGTAATAGTATATAACGCTATACGTTAGTACGTAATAGTACATATATGATTGTTATACGTTACTACGTAAGAGTATATAACGTTATACGTTAATACGTAATAGTATATAACGTTATACGTTAGTACGTAATAGTATATAACGTTATACGTTATAACTGAGTAGTATATAACGTTATACGTCATCAGGGAATACTATATAATGTTATACTGTTAGTACGTAATAGTATATAACGTTATACGATACTATGAAAGATTATATAACGTTATACTTTAATACGTAATATTATATAACGTTACACGTTATAACGTAGTAGTATATAACGTTATACTTCGTCAGGTAATACTATATAACGTTATACGTTATTACGTAATAGCATATAACGTTATACGTTATAACGTAATAGTATATAACGCTATACGTTAGTACGTAATAGTATATGATTGTTATACGTTACTACGTAAGAGTATATAACGTTATACGTTAATACGTAATAGTTTATGACGTTATACGTTACTACGTAAGAGTATATAACGGTATACGTTAATACGTAATAGTATATAACGTTATACGTTAGTACGTAATAGTATATAACGTTATACGTTATAACTGAGTAGTATATAACGTTATACGTCATCAGGTAATACTATCTAATATTATACTTTTAGTACGTAATAGTATATAACGTCATACGTCATAACGTAATGGCATATAACGTTATACGTTAATACGTAATAGTATATAATGTTATACGTTAGTACGTAATACTATATAACGTTATACGTTAGTAAGTAATAGTATATAACGTTATACGTTTATACGTAATAGTATATAACGTTATACGTTAGTACGTAATAGTATATAACGTTATACGTTAGTACGTAATATTATATAACATTATACTTTATAACGTAGTAGTATATATCGTTATACGTTAGTACGTAATAGTATATAACGTTATACGTTGTAACTGACTAGTATATAAAGTTATAAGTCATCATTTAACACTATATAACGTTATACGTTATAACGTAATATTATGTATCGTTATACGTTAGTACGTAATATTATATAACGTTATACGTTATAACGTAGTAGTATATAACGTTATACTTCGTCAGGTAATACTATATAACGTTATACGTTAGTACGTAGTAGTATATAACGTTATACGTCACAACGTAATAGTACATAACGTTACAGGTTATAAGGTAATACTACATAACGTTTTACGTTATAATGTCATAGTATATAACGTTATACGTTATAACGTAATAGTGTCTAACGTAATAGTGTATAACGTTATACGTTATACCGTAGTAGTATATAACGTTATACGTCATCAGGTAATACAATGTAACGTTACACGTTATACGTCATCAGGAAATACTATATAACGTTACACGTTATTACGTAATAGTATATAACTTTATACGTTATAACGTAATAGTATATAACGTTGTACGTCATTAGCTAATACTATATAACGATATACGTTATTACGTAACACTATATAACATTATACGTTAGTACGTAACAGTATATAACGTTATACGTCATAACGTAATAATATATGACGTTATACGTTATAACTGAGTAGTATATAACGTTATACGTCATCAGGTAATACTATATAATGTTATACTGTTAGTTCGTAATAGTGTATAACGTTGTACGTCATAACGTAATAGTATATGACGTTATACGTTACTGCGTAAGAGTATATAACGTTATACATTAATACGTAATAGTATATAACGTTATACGTTAGTACGTAATAGTATATAACGTTATACGTATGGCGTAATAGTATATAACGTTACACGTTATAAGGTAATACTACATAACGTTTTACGTTATAACATAATTGTATATAACGTTATACGTAATTACGTAACATTATATAACGTTATACGTTAGTACGTAATAGTATATAACGTTATACGTCATAAGGTAATAGTATATAACGTTACACGTTATAAGGTAATACTACATAACGTTATACGTTATAACGTAATTGTATATAATGTTATACGTTATAACGTAGTAGTATATAACGTTAAACGTCATCAGGTAATATTATATAACGTTATACGTTATTGCGTAATAGTATATAACGTTATACGTTATAAAGTAATACTATATAACGTTATACTGTTAGTACGTAATAGTATATAACATTATACGTTATAACGTAATAGTATATAACGTTATACGTCATTAGGTAATACTATATAACGTTCCACGTTATTACGTAACAGTATATAACGTTACACGTTATAAGGTAATACTACATAACGTTTTACGTTATAACGTCATAGTATATAACGTTATACGTATGACGTAGTAGTATATAACATTATACGTCATCAGGAAATACTATATAACGTTACACGTTATTACGTAATAGTATATAACTTTATACGTTATAACGTAATAGTATATAACGTTATGCGTCATTAGGTAATTCTAAGGAACGATATACGTTATTACGTAACATTATATAACATTATACGTTAGTACGTAATAGTATATAACGTTATACGTCATAACGTAATAGTATATAACGTTATACGTTATAACTGAGTAGTATATAACGTTATACGTCATCAGGTAATACTATATATCGTTATACGTTATAACGTAACATTATATATCGTTATACGTTAGTACGTAATAGTATATGACGTTATACGTTACTGCGTAAGAGTATATAACGTTATACGTTAATACGTAATAGTATATAACGTTATACGTTAGTACGTAATAGTATATAACGTTATACGTATGGCGTAATAGTATATAACGTTATACGTTCGTACGTAATAGTATAGAACGTTATACGTTAAGACGTAATAGTATATGACGTTATACGTTAGTACGTAATAGTATATAACGTTATACGTTAGTACGTAATAGTATATAACGTTATACGTCATAACGTAATAGTACATATCGTTACACGTTATAAGGTAATGCTACATAACGTTATACGTTATAACATAATAGTATATAACGTTATACGTTATAATGTAATAGTGTAAAACGTTATACTTATGACGTAATAGTATATGACGTTATACGTTAGTACGTAATAGTATATAACGTTATACGTTAATACGTAATACTATATAACGTTATACGTCATAACGTAATAGTACATATCGTTACACGTTATAAGGTAATGCTACATAACGTTATACGTTATAACATAATAGTATATAACGTTATACGTTATAACGTAATAGTGTAAAACGTTATACGTATGACGTAATAGTATATAACGTTATACGTTAGTACGTAATAGTATATAACGTTATACGTTAGTACGCAATAGTATATAACGTTATACGTCATAACGTAATAATACATAACGTTACACGTTATAAGGTAATACTACATAACGTTTTACGTTATAACGTAATAGTATATAACGTTATACGTCATAACGTAATAGTATATAACGTTATACGCTATAACTGAGTAGTATATAACGTTATACGTCATCAGGTAATACTATATATAGTTATACTGTTAGTACGTAATAGTATATAACGTTACACGTTATAAGGTAATACTACATAACGTTTTACGTTATAACGTCATAGTATATAACGTTATACGTTATAACGTAATAGTATATAACGTTATACGTATGACGTAGTAGTATATAACGTTATACGTCATCAGGTAATACTATATATCGTTATACGTTATAACGTAATATTATATATCGTTATACGTTAGTACGTAATAGTATATGACGTTATACGTTACTGCGTAAGAGTATATAACGTTATACGTAAATACGTAATAGTATATAACGTTATACGTTAGTACGTAATAGTATATAACGTTATACGTATGGCGTAATAGTATATAACGTTATACGTTCGTACGTAATAGTATATAACGTTATACGTTAAGATGTAATAGTATATGACGTTATACGTTAGTACGTAATAGTATATAACGTTATACGTTAGTACGTAATAGTATATAACGTTATACGTCATAACGTAATAGTACATATCGTTAGACGTTACAACATAATAGTATATAACGTTATACGTTATAACGTAATAGTGTAAAACGTTATACGTATGACGTAATAGTATATAACGTTATACGCTATAACTGAGTAGTATATAACGTTATACGTCATCAGGTAATACTATATATAGTTATACTGTTAGTACGTAACAGTATATAACGTTATACGTCATAACGTAATAGTATATAACGTTACACGATATAAGGTAATACTACATAACGTTTTACGTTATCACGTAATAGTATATAACGATACACGATATAAGGTAATACTACATAACGTTTTACGTTATCACGTAATAGTATATAACGTTATACGTTATAACGTAATAGTATAAAACGTTATACGTATGACTTAATAGTATATAACGTTATGCGTTATAACGTAGTAGTATATAATGTTATACGTCATCAGGTAATACTATATAATGTTATAAGTTATTACGTAATAGTATATAACGTTATACGTATGACGTAATAGTATATAACGTTATACGTTAAAACGTAATAGTATATAACGTTACATGTTAGTACGTAATAGTATATGACGTTATACGTTACTACGTAAGAGTATATAACGTTATACGTTAATTCGTAATATTATATAACGTTATACGTCATCAGGTAATACTATATAACGTTATACGTTATAACGTAATATTATATATCGTTATACGGTAGTACGTAATAGTATATCACGTTATACAATATTACGTAATAGTATACAACGTTATACGTTAAAACGTAATAGTATATAACGTTACATGTTAGTACGTAATAGTATATGACGTTATACGCTACTACGTAATAGTATATAACGTTATACATTATAACGTAGGAGTATATAATGTTATACGTCATCAGGTAATACTATATAATGTTATAAGTTATTACGTAATAGTATATAACGTTATACGTATAACGTAATACTATATAATGTTATACTATTAGTACGTAGTAGTATATAACGTTATACGTTACTACGAAAGGGTATATAACGTTATACGTTATTACGTAATAGTATATAACGTTATACGTTAGTACGTAATAATATATAACGTTACACGTTAGTAAGTAATATTATATATCGTTATACGTTAGTACGTAATAGTATATAACGTTATACGTTATAACGTAATAGTATATAACGTTATACGTTTGTACGTAATAGTATATAACTTTATACGTTAGTACGTAATAGTATATAACTTTATACGTTGTAACGTAATAGTATATAACGTTATACGTCATTAGGTAATACTATATAACGTTACACGTTATTACGTAACAGTATATAACGTTACACGTTATAAGGTATTACTACATAACGTTTTACGTTATAACGTAATAATATATAACGTTATACGTTATAATTTAATAGTATATAACGTTACACGTATGACGTAATAGTATATAACGTTATACGTATGACGTAATAGTATATAACGTTATTCGTTAGTACGTAATAGTATAAAACGTTATACGTATGACTTAATAGTATATAACGTTATGCGTTATAACGTAGAAGTATATAACGTTATACGTCATCAGGTAATACTATATAATGTTATAAGTTATTACGTAATAGTATATAACGTTATACGTATGACGCAATAGTATATAACGTTATACGTTAAAACGTAATATTATATAACGTTACATGTTAGTACGTAATAGTATATGACGTTATACGTAACTACGAAAGGGTATATAACGTTATACGTTAATACGTAATAGTATATATCGTTATACGTTAATACGTAATAATATATAACGTTATACGTTATAACGTAATAGTATATAACGTTATACGTTAGTACGTAATAGTATATAGCGTTATACGTTAGTACGTAATAGTATATAACTTTATACGTTGTAACGTAGTAGTATATAACGTTATACGTCATTAGGTAATACTATATAACGTTACACGTTATTACGTAACAGTATATAACGTTACACGTTATAAGGTAATACTACATAACGTTTTACGTTATAACGTAATAATATATAACGTTATACGTATGACGTAATAGTATATAACGTTATACGTTAAAACTGAGTAGTATATAACGTTATACGTTATAACTGAGTAGTATATAACGTTATACGTCATCAGGTAATACTATATAACGTTATACGTTATAACGTAATATTATATATCGTTATAAGGTAGTACGTAATACTATATCACATTATACAATATTACGTAATAGTATATAACGTTATACGTTAAAACGTAATAGTATATAACGTTACATGTTAGTACGTAATAGTATATGACGTTATTCGTTACTACGTAATAGTATATAACGTTATACATTATAACGTAGTAGTATATAATGTTATACCTTATCAGGTAATACTATATAATGTTCTAAGTTATTACGTAATAGTATATAACGTTATACGTATGACGTAATACTATATAATGTTATACTATTAGTACGTAGTAGTATATAACGTTATACGTTACTACGAAAGGGTATATAACGTTATACGTTAATACGTAATAGTATATAACGTTATACGTTAGTATGTAATAATATATAACGTTATACGTTAGTACGTAATAGTATATAACGTTATAAGTTATAACGTAATAGTATATAACTTTATACGTTGTAACGTAATAGTATATAACGTTATACGTCATTAGGTAGTACTTTATAACGTTACACGTTATTACGTAACAGTATATAACGATACACGTTATAAGGTAATACTACATAACGTTTTACGTTATAACGTAATAATATATAACGTTATACGTTATAATGTAATAGTATATAACGTTACACGTATGACGTAATAGTATATAACGTTACACGTTAGTACGTAATTGAATATAACGTTATACGTTATAACGTAATAGAATATAACGTTATACGTTATATCGTAATAGTATATAACGTTACACGTATGACGTAATAGTATATAACGTTATACGTTAGTACGTAATAGTATATAACGTTATACGTTTAGACGTAATAGTATATGACGTTATACGTTAGTACGTAATAGTATATAACGTTATACGTTAGTACGTAATAGTATATAACGTTATACGTCATAACGTAATGATACATAACGTTACACGTTATAAGGTAATACTACATAACGTTTTACGTTATCACGTAATAGTATATAACGTTATACGTTATAACGTAATAGTATAAAACGTTATACGTATGAAGTAATAGTATATAACGTTATACGTTAAAACGTAATAGTATATAACGTTACATGTTAGTACGTAATAGTATATGACGTTATACGTTACTACGTAAGAGTATATAACGTTATACGTTAATACGTAATAGTATATAACGTTATACGTTAGTGAGTAATATTATATAACGTTATTCGTCATAACGTAATAGTATATAACGTTATATGTTATAACTGAGTAGTATATAACGTTATACGTCATCAGGTAATACTATATAACGTTATACGTTGTAACGTAATATTATATATCGTTATACGGTAGTACGTAATAGTATATCACATTATACAATATTACGTAATAGTATACAACGTTATACGTTAAAACGTAATAGTATATAACGTTACATGTTAGTACGTAATAGTATATGACGTTATACGTTACTACGTAATAGTATATAACGTTATACATTATAACGTAGGAGTATATAATGTTATACGTCATCAGGTAATACTATATAATGTTATAAGTTATTACGTAATAGTATATAACGTTATACGTATGACGTAATACTATATAAAGTTATACTATTAGTACGTACTAGTATATAACGTTATACGTTACTACGAAAGGGTATATAACGTTATACGTTAATACGTAATAGTATATAACGTTATACGTTAGTACGTAATAATATATAACGTTACACGTTAGTAAGTAACATTATATATCGTTATACGTTAGTACGTAATAGTATATAACGTTATACGTTATAACGTAATAGTATATAACGTTATACGTTTGTACGTAATAGTATATAACGTTATACGTTAGTACGTAATAGTATATAACTTTATACGTTGTAACGTAATAGTATATAACGTTATACGTCATTAGGTAATACTATATAACGTTACACGTTATTACGTAACAGTATATAACGTTACACGTTATAAGGTAATACTACATAACGTTTTACGTTATAACGTAATAATATATAACGTTATACGTTATAATGTAATAGTATGTAACGTTACACGTATGACGTAATAGTATATAACGTTATACGTATGACGTAATAGTATATAACGTTATACGTTAGTACGTAATAGTATAAGACTTTATACGTATGACTTAATAGTATATAACGTTATGCGTTATAACGTAGAAGTATAGAACATTATACGTCATCAGGTAATATTATATAACGTTATACGTTATTACGTAATAGTATATAACATTATACGTTATAAAGTAGTACTATATAACGTTATACTGTTAGTACGTAATAGTATATAACGTTATACGTTAAAACGTAATAGTATATAACGTTACATGTTAGTACGTAATAGTATATGACGTTATACGTAACTACGGAAGGGTATATAACGTTATACGTTAATACGTAATAGTATATAACGTTATACGTTAGTACGTAATAATATATAACGTTATACGTTAGTAAGTAATATTATATATCGTTAAACGTTAGTACGTAATAGTATATAACGTTATACGTTATAACGTAAAAGTATATAACGTTATACGTTAGTACGTAATAGTATATAGCGTTATACGTTAGTACGTAATAGTACATAACTTTATACGTTGTAACGTAATAGTATATAACGTTATACTTCATTAGGTAATACTATATAACGTTACACGTTATTACGTAACAGTATATAACGTTACACGTTATAAGGTAATACTACATAACGTTTTACGTTATAACGTAATAATATATAACGTTATACGTTATAATGTAATAGTATGTAACGTTACACGTATGACGTAATAGTATATAACGTTATACGTATGACGTAATAGTATATAACGTTATACGTTAAAACGTAATAGTATATAACGTTATACGTTAAGACGTAATAGTATATGACGTTATACGTTAGTACGTAATAGTATATAACGTTATACGTTAATACGTAATAGTATATAACGTTATACGTTAGTACGTAATAATATATAACGTTATACGTTAGTAAGTAATATTATATATCGTTATACGTTAGTACGTAATAGTATATAACGTTATACGTTATAACGTAATAGTATATAACGTTATACGTTAGTACGTAATAGTATATAACGTTATACGTTATAACGTAATAGTATATAACGTTATACGTTAGTACGTAATAGTATATAGCGTTATACGTTAGTACGTAATAGTACATAACTTTATACGTTGTAACGTAATAGTATATAACGTTATACGTCATTAGGTAATACTATATAACGTTACACGTTATTACGTAACAGTATATAACGTTACACGTTATAAGGTAATACTACATAACGTTTTACGTTATAACGTAATAATATATAACGTTATACGTTATAATGTAATAGTATGTAACGTTACACGTATGACGTAATAGTATATAACGTTATACGTATGACGTAATAGTATATAACGTTATACGTTAGTACGTAATAGTATAAAACGTTATACGTATGACTTAATAGTATATAACGTTATGCGTTATAACGTAGAAGTATATAACGTTATACGTCATCAGGTAATATTATATAACGTTATACGTTATTACGTAATAGTATATAACATTATACGTTATAAAGTAGTACTATATAACGTTATACTGTTAGTACGTAATAGTATATAACGTTATACGTTATACGTCATAACGTAATAGTATATAACGTTATACGTATGTCGTAATAGTATATAACGTTATACATTATAACGTAGTAGTATATAATGTTATACGTCATCAGGTAATACTATATAATGTTATAAGTTATTACGTAATAGTATATAACGTTATACGTATGACGTAATAGTATATAACGTTATACGTTAAAACGTAATAGTATATAACGTTATACTGTTAGTACGTAATAGTATATAACGTTATACGTTATACGTCATAACGTAATAGTATATAACGTTATACGTATGTCGTAATAGTATATAACGTTATACATTATAACGTAGTAGTATATAATGTTATACGTCATCAGGTAATACTATATAATGTTATAAGTTATTACGTAATAGTATATAACGTTATACGTATGACGTAATAGTATATAACGTTATACGTTAAAACGTAATAGTATATAACGTTACATGTTAGTACGTAATAGTATATGACGTTATACGTAACTACGGAAGGGTATATGACGTTATACGTTAATACGTAATAGTATATAACGTTATACGTTAGTACGTAATAATATATAACGTTATACGTTAGTAAGTAATATTATATATCGTTATACGTTAGTACGTAGTAGTATATAACGTTATACGTATGACGTAATACTATATAATGTTATACTATTAGTACGTAGTAGTATATAACGTTATACGTTACTACGAAAGGGTATATAACGTTATACGTTAATACGTAATAGTATATAACGTTATACGTTAGTACGTAATAATATATAACGTTATACGTTAGTAAGTAATATTATATATCGTTATACGTTAGTACGTAATAGTATATAACGTTATAAGTTATAACGTAATAGTATATAACTTTATACGTTGTAACGTAATAGTATATAACGTTATACGTCATTAGGTAATACTATATAACGTTACACGTTATTACGTAACAGTATATAACGATACACGTTATAAGGTAATACTACATAACGTTTTACGTTATAACGTAATAATATATAACGTTATACGTTATAATGTAATAGAATATAACGTTACACGTATGACGTAATAGTATATAACGTTACACGTTAGTACGTAATAGTATATAACGTTATACGTTATAACGTAATAGTATATAACGTTACACGTTAGTACGTAATAGTATATAACGTTATACGTTATAACGTAATAGTATATAACGTTATACGTTATATCGTAATAGTATATAACGTTACACGTATGACGTAATAGTATATAAAGTTATACGTTAGTACGTAATAGTATATAACGTTATACGTTAAGACGTAATAGTATATGACGTTATACGTTAGTACGTAATAGTATATAACGTTATACGTTATTACGTAATAGTATATAACGTTATACGTCATAACGTAATAATACATAACGTTACACGTTATAAGGTAATACTACATAACGTTTTACGTTATAACGTAATAGTATATAACGTTATACGTCATAACGTATTAGTATATAACGTTATACGCTATAACTGAGTAGTATATAACGTTATACGTCATCAGGTAATACTATATATAGTTATACTGTTTGTACGTAACAGTATATAACGTTATACGTCATAACGTAATAGTATATAGCGTTACACGATATAAGGTAATACTACATAACGTTTTACGTTATCACGTAATAGTATATAACGTTATACGTTATAACGTAATAGTATAAAACGTTATACGTATGACTTAATAGTATATAACGTTATGCGTTATAACGTAGAAGTATATAACGTTATACGTCATCAGGTAATATTATATAACGTTATACGTTATTACGTAATAGTATATAACGTTATACGTTATAAAGTAATACTATATAAGGTTATACTGTTAGTACGTAATAGTATATAACGTTACACGTTAGTACGTAATAGTATATGACGTTATACGTTACTACGGAACAGTATATAACGATACACGTTATAAGGTAATACTACATAACGTTTTACGTTATAACGTAATAATATATAACGTTATACGTTATAATGTAATAGTATATAACGTTACACGTATGACGTAATAGTATATAACGTTACACGTTAGTACGTAATAGTATATAACGTTATACGTTATAACGTAATAGTATATAACGTTATACGTTATATCGTAATAGTATATAACGTTACACGTATGACGTAATAGTATATAACGTTATACGTTAGTACGTAATAGTATATAACGTTATACGTTAAGACGTAATAGTATATAACGTTATACGTTAGTACGTAATAGTATATAATGTTATACGTTAGTACGTAATAGTATATAACGTTATACGTCATAACTTAATAGTACATATCGTTACACGTTATAAGGTAATGCTACATAACGTTATACGTTATAACATAATAGTATATAACGTTATACGATATAACGTAGTAGTATATAACGTTATACGTTATCAGGTAATACTATATAACGATACACGTTATTACGTAATTGTATATAACTTTATACGTTATAACGTAATAGTATATAACTTTATACGTTATAACGTAATAGTATATAACGTTATACGTTAGTACGTAATAGTATATAACGTTACACGTATGACGTAATAGTATATTACGTTATACGTTATAACGTAGTATTATATAACGTTATACATCATCAGGTAATACTATATAACGTTACATGTTATTACGTAATTGTATATAACTTTATACGTTATAACGTAATAGTATATAACGTTATACGTCATAACGTAATAGTATATAACGTTACACGTATGACGTAATAGTATATAACGTTATACGTTAGTACGTAATGTTATATATCGTTATACGGTAGTACGTAATAGTATATCACATTATACAATACTACGTAATAGTATATAACGTTATACGTCATAACGTATTAGTATATAACGTTATAAGTTATAAAGTAATACTATATAATGTTATACTGTTAGTACGTAATAGTATATAACGTTACACGTTACTACGAAAGAGTATATACCGTTATACGTTACTACGTAAGAGTATATAATGTTATACGTTAGTACGTAATAATATATAACGTTATACGTTAGTAAGTAATATTATATATCGTTATACGTTAATACGTAATAGTATATAACGTTACACGTATGACGTAAAAGTATATAACGTTATACGTTAGTACGTAATAGTATATAACGTTATACGTCATAACGTAATAGTACATATCGTTACACGTTATAAGGTAATGCTACATAACGTTATACGTTATAACATAATAGTATATAACGTTATACGTTATAACGTAGTAGTATATAACGTTATACGTTATAACATAATAGTATATAACGTTATATGTTATAACGTAGTAGTATATAACGTTATACGTTATCAGGTAATACTATATAACGTTACACGTTATAACGTAGTAGTATATAACGTTATACGTTATAACATAATAGTATATAACGTTATACGTTATAACGTAATAGTATATAACGTTATACGTCATTAGGTAATACTATATAACGTTACACGTTATTACGTAACAGTACATAACGTTACACGTTATAAGGTAATACTACATAACGTTTTACGTTATAACGTAATAGTATATAACGTTACACGTTACTACAAAAGAGTATATACCGTTATACGTTACTACGTAAGAGTATATAATGTTATACGTTAGTACGTAATAATATATAACGTTATACGTTAGTAAGTAATATTATATATCGTTATACGTTAGTACGTAATAGTATATAACGTTACACGTATGACGTAAAAGTATATAACGTTATACGTTAGTACGTAATAGTATATAACGTTATACGTTAAGACGTAATAGTATATAACGTTATACCTTAGTACGTAATAGTATATAACGTTATACGTTAGTACATAATAGTATATAACGTTATACGTCATAACGTAATAGTACATACCGTTACACGTTATAAGGTAATGCTACATAACGTTATACGTTATAACATAATAGTATATAACGTTATACGTTATAACGTAGTAGTATATAACGTTATGTTGTCATCAGGTAATACTATATAACATTACACGTTATTACGTAATAGTATATAACTTTATACGTTATAACGTAATAGTATATAACGTTATACGTATGACGTAATAGTATATAACGTTGTACGTTAGTACGTAATAGTATATAACGTTATACGTCGTAACGTAATAGTATATAACGTTATTCGTTTCAACGTAATAGTATATAACGTTATACGTATGACGTAATAGTATATAACTTTATACGTTATAACGTAATAGTATATAACGTTATACGTCATTAGGTAATACTATACAGGGTGCGCCGTTAAAATCCGGACAAAAGAAGTTTTGTGCAGAAAGTTGTTTATTTAAGTCAATACACAAAAACACATGAAAATGTTGTTATATCTCATTTAAAGGGTCCTTGCTGAGAACTTTTATTCTATGTAACCACCCTCTGCCTCTATGACCTGCTCTATTCTTGCTCTAAAGCGCGAGCACGCTGACTTCAACTGGTCGCGTTTAATTGTCGCGAATTCTGACTCGATAGCAGCTCGTAGGGAGTTGACGTTGGGGTGCCTGCATTTATTAGTTTGTCTCTCGATAACGCCCCACACGTAATAGTCCAATGGGTTTAGGTCGGGACTGTTAGGAGCAGCTTCGTGTTTTAACGAACACAGAATCAAATGACAACGGGCAAATCTTTTAAGCTTGGCGGCCTCGGAGAGCATCTGACGGACTTTGAGAACGTAGGAGGCATATCTAAGATCCTCTTGAGCTATTCGACGGACAATCGTTTCACTCACCCCCAAGACGGAGGCTAATTTTCGGAGAGAAGTTCCCGGATCTTCCAAAATCATGTCTTGGGCCCTTTGAATAATTTCTGGCGTCCTTGTTGATTTTTCCCTAACCTGAACTTTTCTCGCCGGAGAAGGAGAACCCTTCTCGAACCACTCTGAGGCTGCGTATCTCTTAGCAATGTCGTATACCGTCGATCTTGGGTAGCTAAAGAATTTTATAATTTCGACCGGCGTTCTCCCGGCGCGAAGACTTTCTATAATCGCCGCTCTTCTATCGTATTCCGGGTTTTGCTTAACGAGTTCTGTCATTTTGAGGTTATAGAAGACTTATTGACATATTTAACTAACTTCAGAGTCAATCAGCACAAACATCTGAATTCTAATATGGTGGGAACTACAAATTGAATTCTGTCCGAATTCTAACGGCGCACCCTGTATATCGTTACACGTTATTACGTAACAGTATATAACGTTTCACGTTATAAGGTAATACTACATAACGTTTTACGTTAAGACGTAATAGTATATAACGTTATACGTTAGTACGTAATAGTATATAACGTTATACGTTAGTACGTAATAGTATATAACGTTATACGTCATAACGTAATAGTACATATCGTTACACGTTATAAGGTAATGCTACATAACGTTATACGTTATAACATAATAGTATATAACGTTATACGTTATAACGTAGTAGTATATAACGTTATACGTTATAACATAATAGTATATAACGTTATACGTTATAACGTAGTAGTATATAACGTTATACGTTATCAGGTAATACTATATAACGTTACACGTTATTACGTAATTGTATATAACTTTATACGTTATAACGTAATAGTATATAACGTTATACGTTAGTACGTAATAGTATATAACGTTACACGTATGACGTAATAGTATATAACGTTATACGTTATAACGTAGTATTATATAACGTTATACATCATCAGGTAATACTATATAACGTTACACGTTATTACGTAATTGTATATAACTTTATACGTTATAACGTAATAGTATATAACGTTATACGTCATAACGTAATAGTATATAACGTTACACGTATGACGTAATAGTATATAACGTTATACGTTAGTACGTAATGTTATATATCGTTATACGGTAGTACGTAATAGTATATCACATTATACAATACTACGTAATAGTATATAACGTTATACGTCATAACGTATTAGTATATAACGTTATAAGTTATAAAGTAATACTATAGAATGTTATACTGTTAGTACGTAATAGTATATAACGTTATACGTTAAGACGTAATAGTATATAACGTTATACCTTAGTACGTAATAGTATATAACGTTATACGTTAGTACATAATAGTATATAACGTTATACGTCATAACGTAATAGTACATACCGTTACACGTTATAAGGTAATGCTACATAACGTTATACGTTATAACGTAATAGTATATAACGTTATACGTATGACGTAATAGTATATAACGTTGTACGTTAGTACGTAATAGTATATAACGTTATACGTCGTAACGTAATAGTATATAACGTTATTCGTTTCAACGTAATAGTATATAACGTTATACGTATGACGTAATAGTATATAACTTTATACGTTATAACGTAATAGTATATAACGTTATACGTCATTAGGTAATACTATATATCGTTACACGTTATTACGTAACAGTATATAACGTTTCACGTTATAAGGTAATACTACATAACGTTTTACGTTAAGACGTAATAGTATATAACGTTATACGTTAGTACGTAATAGTATATAACGTTATACGTTAGTACGTAATAGTATATAACGTTATACGCATTACGTAATAGTACATATCGTTACACGTTATAAGGTAATGCTACATAACGTTATACGTTATAACATAATAGTATATAACGTTATACGTTATAACGTAGTAGTATATAACGTTATACGTTATAACATAATAGTATATAACGTTATACGTTATAACGTAGTAGTATATAACGTTATACGTTATCAGGTAATACTATATAACGTTACACGTTATTACGTAATTGTATATAACTTTATACGTTATAACGTAATAGTATATAACGTTATACGTTAGTACGTAATAGTATATAACGTTACACGTATGACGTAATAGTATATAACGTTATACGTTATAACGTAGTATTATATAACGTTATACATCATCAGGTAATACTATATAACGTTACACGTTATTACGTAATTGTATATAACTTTATACGTTATAACGTAATAGTATATAACGTAATAGTATATAACGTTATACGTCATAACGTAATAGTATATAACGTTACACGTATGACGTAATAGTATATAACGTTATACGTTAGTACGTAATGTTATATATCGTTATACGGTAGTACGTAATAGTATATCACATTATACAATACTACGTAATAGTATATAACGTTATACGTCATAACGTATTAGTATATAACGTTATAAGTTATAAAGTAATACTATAGAATGTTATACTGTTAGTACGTAATAGTATATAACGTTACACGTTACTACGAAAGAGTATATACCGTTATACGTTACTACGTAAGAGTATATAACGTTATACGTTAGTTCGTAATAATATATAACGTTATACGTTAGTAAGTAATATTATATATCGTTATACGTTAGTACGTAATAGTATATAACGTTACACGTATGACGTAATAGTATATAACGTTATACGTTAGTACGTAATAGTATATAACGTTATACGTCATAACGTAATAGTATATAACGTTATACGTTTCAACGTAATAGTATATAACGTTATACGTATGACGTAATAGTATATAACTTTATACGTTATAACGTAATAGTATATAACGTTATACGTCATTAGGTAATACTATATATCGTTACACGTTATTACGTAACAGTATATAACGTTACACGTTATAAGGTAATACTACATAACGTTTTACGTTAAGACGTAATAGTATATAACGTTATACGTTAGTACGTAATAGTATATAACGTTATACGTTAGTACGTAATAGTATATAACGTTATACGTCATAACGTAATAGTACATATCGTTACACGTTATAAGGTAATGCTACATAACGTTATACGTTATAACATAATAGTATATAACGTTATACGTTATAACGTAGTAGTATATAACGTTATACGTTATAACATAATAGTATATAACGTTATACGTTATAACGTAGTAGTATATAACGTTATACGTTATCAGGTAATACTATATAACGTTACACGTTATTACGTAATTGTATATAACTTTATACGTTATAACGTAATAGTATATAACGTTATACGTTAGTACGTAATAGTATATAACGTTACACGTATGACGTAATAGTATATAACGTTATACGTTATAACGTAGTATTATATAACGTTATACATCATCAGGTAATACTATATAACGTTACACGTTATTACGTAATTGTATATAACTTTATACGTTATAACGTAATAGTATATAACGTTATACGTCATAACGTAATAGTATATAACGTTACACGTATGACGTAATAGTATATAACGTTATACGTCATAACGTATTAGTATATAACGTTATAAGTTATAAAGTAATACTATATAATGTTATACTGTTAGTACGTAATAGTATATAACGTTACACGTTACTACGAAAGAGTATATACCGTTATACGTTACTACGTAAGAGTATATAATGTTATACGTTAGTACGTAATAATATATAACGTTATACGTTAGTAAGTAATATTATATATCGTTATACGTTAATACGTAATAGTATATAACGTTACACGTATGACGTAAAAGTATATAACGTTATACGTTAGTACGTAATAGTATATAACATTATACGTTAAGACGTAATAGTATATAACGTTATACCTTAGTACGTAATAGTATATAACGTTATACGTTAGTACATAATAGTATATAACGTTATACGTCATAACGTAATAGTACATACCGTTACACGTTATAAGGTAATGCTACATAACGTTATACGTTATAACATAATAGTATATAACGTTATACGTTATAACGTAGTAGTATATAACGTTATGTTGTCATCAGGTAATACTATATAACATTACACGTTATTACGTAATAGTATATAACTTTATACGTTATAACGTAATAGTATATAACGTTATACGTATGACGTAATAGTATATAACGTTGTACGTTAGTACGTAATAGTATATAACGTTATACGTCATAACGTAATAGTATATAACGTTATACGTTTCAACGTAATAGTATATAACGTTATACGTATGACGTAATAGTATATAACTTTATACATAATTACGTAGTAGTATATAACGTTATACGTCATTAGGAAATACTATATATCGTTGCACGTTATTACGTAACAGTATATAACGTTACACGTTATAAGGTAATACTACATAACGTTTTACGTTAAGACGTAATAGTATATAACGTTATACGTTAGTACGTAATAGTATATAACGTTATACGTTAGTACGTAATAGTATAGAACGTTATACGTCATAACGTAATAGTACATATCGTTACACGTTATAAGGTAATGTTACATAACGTTATACGTTATAACATAATAGTATATAACGTTATACGTTATAACGTAGTAGTATATAACGTTATACGTTATAACATAATAGTATATAACGTTATACGCTATAACGTAGTAGTATATAACGTTATACGTTATCAGGTAATACTATATAACGTTACACGTTATTACGTAATTGTATATAGCTTTATACGTTATAACGTAATAGTATATAACGTTATACGTTAGTACGTAATAGTA
Source organism: Bombus pascuorum (assembly GCF_905332965.1). Taxonomy (NCBI): domain Eukaryota; kingdom Metazoa; phylum Arthropoda; class Insecta; order Hymenoptera; family Apidae; genus Bombus; species Bombus pascuorum. The sequence goes on from NC_083492.1 coordinate 10,297,849, forward strand.
TATAACGTTACACGTTATTACGTAATAGTATATAACTTTATACGTTATAACGTAATAGTATATAACGTTATACGTATGACGTAATAGTATATAACGTTGTACGTTAGTACGTAATAGTATATAACGTTATACGTCATAACGTAATAGTATATAACGTTATACGTCATAACGTAATAGTATGTAACGTTACACGTATGACGTAATAGTATATAACGTTATACGTTAGTACGTAATGTTATATATCGTTATACGGTAGTACGTAATAGTATATAACGTTATACGTCATAACGTATTAGTATATAACCTTATAAGTTATAAAGTAATACTATATAATGTTATACTGTTAGTACGTAATAGTATATAACGTTACACGTTACTACGAAAGAGTATATACCGTTATACGTTACTACGTAAGAGTATATAACGTTATACGTTAGTACGTAATAATATATAACGTTATACGTTAGTAAGTAATATTATATATCGTTATACGTTAGTACGTATTAGTATATAACGTTATACGTTTGTACGTAATAGTATATAACGTTATACGTATGACGTAATAGTATATAACTTTATACGTTATAACGTAATAGTATATAACGTTATACGTCATTAGGTAATACTATATAACGTTACACGTTATTACGTAACAGTACATAACGTTACACGTTATAAGGTAATACTACATAACGTTTTACGTTATAACGTAATAGTATATAACGTTACACGTTACTACAAAAGAGTATATACCGTTATACGTTACTACGTAAGAGTATATAATGTTATACGTTAGTACGTAATAATATATAACGTTATACGTTAGTAAGTAATATTATATATCGTTATACGTTAGTACGTAATAGTATATAACGTTACACGTATGACGTAAAAGTATATAACGTTATACGTTAGTACGTAATAGTATATAACGTTATACGTTAAGACGTAATAGTATATAACGTTATACCTTAGTACGTAATAGTATATAACGTTATACGTTGGTACATAATAGTATATAACGTTATACGTCATAACGTAATAGTACATACCGTTACACGTTATAAGGTAATGCTACATAACTTTATACGTTATAACGTAATAGTATATAACGTTATACGTATGACGTAATAGTATATAACGTTGTACGTTATTACGTAATAGTATATAACGTTATACGTCATAACGTAATAGTATATAACGTTATACGTTTCAACGTAATAGTATATAACCTTATACGTATGACGTAATAGTATATAACTTTATACGTTATAACGTAATAGTATATAACGTTATACGTCATTAGGTAATACTATATATCGTTACACGTTATTACGTAACAGTATATAACGTTACACGTTATAAGGTAATACTACATAACGTTTTACGTTAAGACGTAATAGTATATAACGTTATACGTTAGTACGTAATAGTATATAACGTTATACGTTAGTACGTAATAGTATATAACGTTATACGTCATAACGTAATAGTACATATCGTTACACGTTATAAGGTAATGCTACATAACGTTATACGTTATAACATAATAGTATATAACGTTATACGTTATAACGTAGTAGTATATAACGTTATACGTTATAACATAATAGTATATAACGTTATACGTTATAACGTAGTAGTATATAACGTTATACGTTATCAGGTAATACTATATAACGTTACACGTTATTACGTAATTGTATATAACTTTATACGTTATAACGTAATAGTATATAACGTTATACGTTAGTACGTAATAGTATATAACGTTACACGTATGACGTAATAGTATATAACGTTATACGTTATAACGTAGTATTATATAACGTTATACATCATCAGGTAATACTATATAACGTTACACGTTATTACGTAATTGTATATAACTTTATACGTTATAACGTAATAGTATATAACGTTATACGTCATAACGTAATAGTATATAACGTTACACGTATGACGTAATAGTATATAACGTTATACGTTGGTACGTAATGTTATATATCGTTATACGGTAGTACGTAATAGTATATCACATTATACAATACTACGTAATAGTATATAACGTTATACGTCATAACGTATTAGTATATAACGTTATAAGTTATAAAGTAATACTATATAGTGTTATACTGTTAGTACGTAATAGTATATAACGTTACACGTTACTACGAAAGAGTATATACCGTTATACGTTACCACGTAAGAGTATATAACGTTATACGTTAGTACGTAATAATATATAACGTTATACGTTAGTAAGTAATATTATATATCGTTATACGTTAGTACGTAATAGTATATAACGTTACACGTATGACGTAATAGTATATAACGTTATACGTTAGTACGTAATAGTGTATAACGTTATACGTTAAGACGTAATAGTATATAACGTTATACGTTAGTACGTAATAGTATATAACGTTATACGTTAGTACATAATAGTATATAACGTTATACGTCATAACGTAATAGTACATACCGTTACACGTTATAAGGTAATGCTACATAACGTTATTGGTTATAACATAATAGTATATAAAGTTATACGTTATAACGTAGTAGTATATAACGTTATGTTGTCATCAGGTAATACTATATAACGTTAGACGTTATTACGTAATAGTATATAACTTTATACGTTATAACGTAATAGTATATAACGTTATACGTATGACGTAATAGTATATAACGTTGTACGTTAGTACGTAATAGTATATAACGTTATACGTCATAACGTAATAGTATATAACGTTATACGTTTCAACGTAATAGTATATAACGTTATACGTATGACGTAATAGTATATAACTTTATACGTTATAACGAAATAGTATATAACGTTATACATCATTAGGTAATACTATATAACGTTACACGTTATTACGCAACAGTATATAACGTTACACGTTATAAGGTAATACTACATAACGTTTTACGTTATAACGTAATAGTATATAACGTTATACGTTATAACGTAATAGTATATAACGTTATACGTTAAGACGTAATAGTATATAACGTTATACGTTAGTACGTAATACTATATAACGTTATACGTTAGTACGTAATAGTATATAACGTTATACGTCATAACGTAATAGTACATATCGTTACACGTTATAAGGTAATGCTACATAACGTTATACGTTATAACATAATAGTATATAACGTTATACGCTATAACGTAGTAGTATATAACGTTATACGTTATCAGGTAATACTATATAACGTTACACGTTATTACGTAATTGTATATAACTTTATACGTTATAACGTAATAGTATATAACGTTATACGTTAGTACGTAATAGTATATAACGTTACACGTATGACGTAATAGTATATAACGTTATACGTTATAACGTAGTATTATATAACGTTATACATCATCAGGTAATACTATATAACGTTACACGTTATTACGTAATTGTATATAACTTTGTACGTTATAACGTAATAGTATATAACGTTATACGTCATAACGTAATAGTATATAACGTTACACGTATGATGTAATAGTATATAACGTTATACGTTAGTACGTAATGTTATATATCGTTATACGGTAGTACGTAATAGTATATCACATTATACAATACTATGTAATAGTATATAACGTTATACGTCATAACGTATTAGTATATAACGTTATAAGTTATAAAGTAATACTATATAATGTTATACGTTAGTACGTAATAGTATATAACGTTACACGTATGACGTAATAGTATATAACGTTATACGTTAGTACGTAATAGTATATAACGTTATACGTTAAGACGTAATAGTATATAACCTTATACGTTAGTACGTAATAGTATAGAACGTTATACGTCATAACGTAATAGTACATATCGTTACACGTTATAAGGTAATGTTACATAACGTTATACGTTATAACATAATAGTATATAACGTTATACGTTATAACGTAGTAGTATATAACGTTATACGTTATAACATAATAGTATATAACGTTATACGCTATAACGTAGTAGTATATAACGTTATACGTTATCAGGTAATACTATATAACGTTACACGTTATTACGTAATTGTATATAGCTTTATACGTTATAACGTAATAGTATATAACGTTATACGTTAGTACGTAATAGTATATAACGTTACACGTTATTACGTAATAGTATATAACTTTATACGTTATAACGTAATAGTATATAACGTTATACGTATGACGTAATAGTATATAACGTTGTACGTTAGTACGTAATAGTATATAACGTTATACGTCATAACGTAATAGTATATAACGTTATACGTCATAACGTAATAGTATGTAACGTTACACGTATGACGTAATAGTATATAACGTTATACGTTAGTACGTTATGTTATATATCGTTATACGGTAGTACGTAATAGTATATAACGTTATACGTCATAACGTATTAGTATATAACCTTATAAGTTATAAAGTAATACTATATAATGTTATACTGTTAGTACGTAATAGTATATAACGTTACACGTTACTACGAAAGAGTATATACCGTTATACGTTACTACGTAAGAGTATATAACGTTATACGTTAGTACGTAATAATATATAACGTTATACGTTAGTAAGTAATATTATATATCGTTATACGTTAGTACGTATTAGTATATAACGTTATACGTTTGTACGTAATAGTATATAACGTTATACGTATGACGTAATAGTATATAACTTTATACGTTATAACGTAATAGTATATAACGTTATACGTCATTAGGTAATACTATATAACGTTACACGTTATTACGTAACAGTACATAACGTTACACGTTATAAGGTAATACTACATAACGTTTTACGTTATAACGTAATAGTATATAACGTTACACGTTACTACAAAAGAGTATATACCGTTATACGTTACTACGTAAGAGTATATAATGTTATACGTTAGTACGTAATAATATATAACGTTATACGTTAGTAAGTAATATTATATATCGTTATACGTTAGTACGTAATAGTATATAACGTTACACGTATGACGTAAAAGTATATAACGTTATACGTTAGTACGTAATAGTATATAACGTTATACGTTAAGACGTAATAGTATATAACGTTATACCTTAGTACGTAATAGTATATAACGTTATACGTTGGTACATAATAGTATATAACGTTATACGTCATAACGTAATAGTACATACCGTTACACGTTATAAGGTAATGCTACATAACTTTATACGTTATAACGTAATAGTATATAACGTTATACGTATGACGTAATAGTATATAACGTTGTACGTTATTACGTAATAGTATATAACGTTATACGTCATAACGTAATAGTATTTAACGTTATACGTTTCAACGTAATAGTATATAACGTTATACGTATGACGTAATAGTATATAACTTTATACGTTATAACGTAATAGTATATAACGTTATACGTCATTAGGTAATACTATATATCGTTACACGTTATTACGTAACAGTATATAACGTTACACGTTATAAGGTAATACTACATAACGTTTTACGTTAAGACGTAATAGTATATAACGTTATACGTTAGTACGTAATAGTATATAACGTTATACGTTAGTACGTAATAGTATATAACGTTATACGTCATAACGTAATAGTACATATCGTTACACGTTATAAGGTAATGCTACATAACGTTATACGTTATAACATAATAGTATATAACGTTATACGTTATAACGTAGTAGTATATAACGTTATACGTTATAACATAATAGTATATAACGTTATACGTTATAACGTAGTAGTATATAACGTTATACGTTATCAGGTAATACTATATAACGTTACACGTTATTACGTAATTGTATATAACTTTATACGTTATAACGTAATAGTATATAACGTTATACGTTAGTACGTAATAGTATATAACGTTACACGTATGACGTAATAGTATATAACGTTATACGTTATAACGTAGTATTATATAACGTTATACATCATCAGGTAATACTATATAACGTTACACGTTATTACGTAATTGTATATAACTTTATACGTTATAACGTAATAGTATATAACGTTATACGTCATAACGTAATAGTATATAACGTTACACGTATGACGTAATAGTATATAACGTTATACGTTAGTACGTAATGTTATATATCGTTATACGGTAGTACGTAATAGTATATCACATTATACAATACTACGTAATAGTATATAACGTTATACGTCATAACGTATTAGTATATAACGTTATAAGTTATAAAGTAATACTATATAATGTTATACTGTTAGTACGTAATAGTATATAACGTTACACGTTACTACGAAAGAGTATATACCGTTATACGTTACCACGTAAGAGTATATAACGTTATACGTTAGTACGTAATAATATATAACGTTATACGTTAGTAAGTAATATTATATATCGTTATACGTTAGTACGTAATAGTATATAACGTTACACGTATGACGTAATAGTATATAACGTTATACGTTAGTACGTAATAGTGTATAACGTTATACGTTAAGACGTAATAGTATATAACGTTATACGTTAGTACGTAATAGTATATAACGTTATACGTTAGTACATAATAGTATATAACGTTATACGTCATAACGTAATAGTACATACCGTTACACGTTATAAGGTAATGCTACATAACGTTATTGGTTATAACATAATAGTATATAACGTTATACGTTATAACGTAGTAGTATATAACGTTATGTTGTCATCAGGTAATACTATATAACGTTAGACGTTATTACGTAATAGTATATAACTTTATACGTTATAACGTAATAGTATATAACGTTATACGTATGACGTAATAGTATATAACGTTGTACGTTAGTACGTAATAGTATATAACGTTATACGTCATAACGTAATAGTATATAACGTTATACGTTTCAACGTAATAGTATATAACGTTATACGTATGACGTAATAGTATATAACTTTATACGTTATAACGTAATAGTATATAACGTTATACATCATTAGGTAATACTATATAACGTTACACGTTATTACGCAACAGTATATAACGTTACACGTTATAAGGTAATACTACATAACGTTTTACGTTATAACGTAATAGTATATAACGTTATACGTTATAACGTAATAGTATATAACGTTATACGTTAAGACGTAATAGTATATAACGTTATACGTTAGTACGTAATACTATATAACGTTATACGTTAGTACGTAATAGTATATAACGTTATACGTCATAACGTAATAGTACATATCGTTACACGTTATAAGGTAATGCTACATAACGTTATACGTTATAACATAATAGTATATAACGTTATACGCTATAACGTAGTAGTATATAACGTTATACGTTATCAGGTAATACTATATAACGTTACACGTTATTACGTAATTGTATATAACTTTATACGTTATAACGTCATAGTATATAACGTTATACGTTAGTACGTAATAGTATATAACGTTACACGTATGACGTAATAGTATATAACGTTATACGTTATAACGTAGTATTATATAACGTTATACATCATCAGGTAATACTATATAACGTTACACGTTATTACGTAATTGTATATAACTTTGTACGTTATAACGTAATAGTATATAACGTTATACGTCATAACGTAATAGTATATAACGTTACACGTATGATGTAATAGTATATAACGTTATACGTTAGTACGTAATGTTATATATCGTTATACGGTAGTACGTAATAGTATATCACATTATACAATACTATGTAATAGTATATAACGTTATACGTCATAACGTATTAGTATATAACGTTATAAGTTATAAAGTAATACTATATAATGTTATACGTTAGTACGTAATAGTATATAACGTTACACGTATGACGTAATAGTATATAACGTTATACGTTAGTACGTAATAGTATATAACGTTATACGTTAAGACGTAATAGTATATAACCTTATACGTTAGTACGTAATAGTATATAACGTTATACGTTAGTACATAATAGTATATAACGTTATACGTCATAACGTAATAGTACATACCGTTACACGTTATAAGGTAATGCTACATAACGTTATACGTTATAACATAATAGTATATAACGTTATACGTTATAACGTAGTAGTATATAACGTTATGTTGTCATCAGGTAATACTATATAACGTTACACGTTATTACGTAATAGTATATAACTTTATACGTTATAACGTAATAGTATATAACGTTATACGTATGACGTAATAGTATATAACGTTGTACGTTAGTACGTAATAGTATATAACGTTATACGTCATAACGTAATAGTATATAACGTTATACGTTTCAACGTAATAGTATATAACGTTATACGTATGACGTAATAGTATATAACGTTATACGTTAAGACGTAATAGTATATAACGTTATACGTTAGTACGTAATAGTATATAACGTTATACGTTAGTACGTAATAGTATATAACGTTATACGTCATAGCGTAATAGTACGTACCGTTACACGTTATAAGGTAATGCTACATAACGTTATACGTTATAACATAATAGTATATAACGTTATACGTCATAACGTAATAGTATATAACGTTATACGTTTCAACGTAATGGTATATAACGTTATACGTATGACGTAATAGTATATAACTTTATACGTTATAACGTAATAGTATATAACGTTATACGTATGACGTAATAGTATATAACGTTGTACGTTAGTACGTAATAGTATATAACGTTACACGTATGACGTAATAGTATATAACGTTATACGTTAGTACGTAATAGTATATAACGTTATACGTTAAGACGTAATAGTATATAACGTTATACGTTAGTACGTAATAGTATATAACGTTATACGTTAGTACATAATAGTATATAACGTTATACGTCATAACGTAATAGTACATACCGTTACACGTTATAAGGTAATGCTACATAACGTTATACGTTATAACATAATAGTATATAACGTTATACGTTATAACGTAGTAGTATATAACGTTATGTTGTCATCAGGTAATACTATATAACGTTACACGTTATTACGTAATAGTATATAACTTTATACGTTATAACGTAATAGTATATAACGTTATACGTATGACGTAATAGTATATAACGTTGTACGTTAGTACTTAATAGTATATAACGTTATACGTCATAACGTAATAGTATATAACGTTATACGTTTCAACGTAATAGTATATAAAGTTATACGTTAGTACGTAATAGTATATAACGTTATACGTTATAACGTAATAGTATATAACGTTATACGTTATATCGTAATAGTATATAACGTTATACGTTTCAACGTAATAGTATATAACGTTATACGTATGACGTAATAGTATATAACGTTATACGTTAAGACGTAATAGTATATAACGTTATACGTTAGTACGTAATAGTATATAACGTTATACGTTAGTACGTAATAGTATATAACGTTATACGTCATAACGTAATAGTACGTACCGTTACACGTTATAAGGTAATGCTACATAACGTTATACGTTATAACATAATAGTATATAACGTTATACGTATGACGTTATAGTATATAACGTTATACGTTAAGGCGTAATAGTATATAACGTTATACGTTAGTACGTAATAGTATATAACGTTATACGTTAAGACGTAATAGTATATAACGTTATACGTTTCAACGTAATAGTATATAACGTTATACGTATGACGTAATAGTACATATCGTTACACGTTATAAGGTAATGCTACATAACGTTATACGTTATAACATAATAGTATATAACGTTATACGATATAACGTAGTAGTATATAACGTTATACGTCATCAGGTAATACTATATAACGTTACACGTTATTACGTAATAGTATATAACTTTATTCGTTATAACGTAATAGTATATAACGTTATACGTATGACGTAATAGTATATAACGTTGTACGTTAGTACGTAATAGTATATAACGTTATACGTTAGTACGTAATAGTATATAACGTTATACGTCATAACGTAATAATACATAACGTTACACGTTATAAGGTAATACTACATATCAGTTTTACGTTATAACGTAATAGTATATAACGTTATTCGTCATAACGTAATAGTATATAACGTTACACGCTATAACTGAGTAGTATATAACGTTATACGTATGACGTAATAGTATATAACGTTATACGTTAAAACGTAACAGTATATAACGTTATACGTCATAACGTAATAGTATATATCGTTACACGATATAAGATAATACTACATTACGTTTTACGTTATAACGTAATAGTATATAACGTTATACGTTATAACGTAATAGTATATAACGTTATACGTTATAACGTAATAGTATAAAACGTTATACGTATGACTTAATAGTATATAACGTTATACGTTATAACGTAGAAGTATATAACATTATACGTCATCAGGTAATATTATATAACGTTATACGTTATTACGTAATAGTATATAACGTTATACGTTTTAAAGTAATACTATATAACGTTATACTGTTAGTACGCAATAGTATATAACATTATACGTTATAACGTTATAGTATATAACGTTATACGTCATAACGTAATAGTATATAACGTTATACTTTTGACGTAATAGTATATAACGTTATACATTATAACGTAGTAGTATATAATGTTATACGTCATCAGGTAATGCTATATAATGTTGTAAGTTATTACGTAATAGTATATAACGTTATATGTATAACGTAATAGTATATAACGTTATACGTTAAAACGTAATAGTATATAATGTTACACGTTAGTACGTAATAATATATAACGCTATACGTTAGTGCGTAATAGTATATAACGTCATACGTTATAACTGAGTAGTATATAACGTTATACGTCATCAGGTAATACCATATAATGTTATACGTTATTACGTAATAGTATATAACGTTATACCTTATAAAGTAATACTATATAACGTTACACTGTTAGTACGTAATAGTATATAACGTTTTACGTTATAACGTAATAGTATATAACGTTATACATCATAAAGTAATAGTATATAACGTTATACATCATAAAGTAATAGTATATAACGTTACACGTATGACGTAATAGTATATAACGTTATACGTTAGTACGTAATAGTATATAACGTTATACGTTAGTACGTAATAGTATATAACGTTATACGTTAGTACGTAACAGTATATAACGTTATACGTTATAACGTAGTATTATATAACGTTATACATCATCAGGTAATACTATATAACGTTACACGTTATTACGCAATTGTATATAACTTTATACGTTATAACGTAATAGTATATAACGTTATACGTCATAACGTAATAGTATATAACGTTACACGTATGACGTAATATTATATAACGTTATACGTTATATCGTAATAGTATATAACGTTACACGTATGACGTAATAGTACATAACGTTATAAGTTAGTACGTAATAGTATATAACGTTATACGTTAGTACGTAATAGTATATAACGTTATACGTCATAGCGTAATAGTACATAACGTTACACGTTATAAGGTAATGCTACATAACGTTATACGTTATAACACAATAGTATATAACGTTATACGTCATAACGTAATAGTATATAACGTTACACGTGTGACGTAATAGTATATAACGTTATACGTATGACGTAATAGTATATTACGTTATACGTTAATACGTAATAGTATATAACGTTATACGTTAGTACGTAATAGTATATAACGTTATACGTTATAAAGTAATAGTATAAAACGATATACGTATGACTTAATAGTATATAACGTTATACGTTATAACGTAGTAGTATAAAACGATATACGTATGACTTAATAGTATATAACGTTATACGTTATGACGTAGAAGTATATAACGTTATACGTTATGACGTAGAAGTATATAACGTTATACGTCGTCAGATAATACTATATAACGTTATACGTTATTACGTAATAGCATATAACGTTATACGTTATTACGTAGTAGCATATAACGTTATACGTTATTACGTAATTTTATATATCGTTATACGTTAGTACGTAATAGTATATAACGTTATACGTTATTACGTACCAGTATATAACGTTATACGTTAGTACGTAACAGTATATAACGTTATACGTTAGTACGTAATGTTATATATCGTTTTACGTTGGTACGTAATAGTATATCACATTATACAATACTACGTAATAGTATATAACGTTATACGTCATAACGTAATAGTATATAACGTTATAAGTTATAAAGTAATACTATATAATGTTATACTGTTAGTACGTAATAGTATATAACGTTACACTTTACTACGAAAGAGTATATACCGTTATACGTTACTACGTAAGAGTATATAACGTTATACGTTAATACGTAATAGTATATATCGTTATCCGTTAGTACGTAACAGTATATACCGTTATACGTATAACGTAATAGTATATAACGTTATACGTTAAAACGTAATAGTATATAATGTTACACGTTAGTACGTAATAATATATAACGCTATACGTTAGTGCGTAATAGTATATAACGTCATACGTTATAACTGAGTAGTATATAACGTTATACGTCATCAGGTAATACCATATAATGTTATACGTTATTACGTAATAGTATATAACGTTATACCTTATAAAGTAATACTATATAACGTTACACTGTTAGTACGTAATAGTATATAACGTTTTACGTTATAACGTAATAGTATATAACGCTATACGTCATAAAGTAATAGTATATAACGTTATACGTTATATCGTAATAGTATATAACGTTACACGTATGACGTAATAGTACATAACGTTATAAGTTAGTACGTAATAGTATATAACGTTATACGTTAGTACGTAATAGTATATAACGTTATACGTCATAGCGTAATAGTACATAACGTTACACGTTATAAGGTAATGCTACATAACGTTATACGTTATAACACAATAGTATATAACGTTATACGTCATAACGTAATAGTACATAACGTTACACGTGTGACGTAATAGTATATAACGTTATACGTATGACGTAATAGTATATTACGTTATACGTTAATACGTAATAGTATATAACGTTATACGTTAGTATGTAATAGTATATAACGTTATACGTTATAAAGTAATAGTATAAAACGATATACGTATGACTTAATAGTATATAACGTTATACGTTATAACGTAGTAGTATAAAACGATATACGTATGACTTAATAGTATATAACGTTATACGTTATGACGTAGAAGTATATAACGTTATACGTCGTCAGATAATACTATATAACGTTATACGTTATTACGTAGTAGCATATAACGTTATACGTTATTACGTAATTTTATATATCGTTATACGTTAGTACGTAATAGTATATGACGTTATACGTTGTTACGTACCAGTATATAACGTTATACGTTAGTACGTAACAGTATATAACGTTATACGTTAGTACGTAATGTTATATATCGTTTTACGTTGGTACGTAATAGTATATCACATTATACAATACTACGTAATAGTATATAACGTTATACGTCATAACGTAATAGTATATAACGTTATAAGTTATAAAGTAATACTATATAATGTTATACTGTTAGTACGTAATAGTATATAACGTTACACTTTACTACGAAAGAGTATATACCGTTATACGTTACTACGTAAGAGTATATAACGTTATACGTTAATACGTAATAGTATATATCGTTATCCGTTAGTACGTAACAGTATATACCGTTATACGTTACTACGTAAGAGTATATAACGTTATACGTTAATACGTAATAGTATATAATGTTATACGTTAGTACGTAATAGTATATAACGTGATACGTTATAGAGTAATACTATATAAAGTTATACTGTTAGTACGTAATAGTATATAACGTTATACGTCATAACGTAATAGTATATAACGTTATACGTTTCAACGAAATAGTATATAACGTTATACGTATGACGTAAAAGTATATAACGTTATACGTTAAGACGTAATAGTATATAACGTTATACGTTAGTACGTAATAGTATAGATCGTTATAAGTTATAACTGAGTAGTATATAAAGTTATAAGTCATCAGATAATACTATATAACGTTATACTGTTAGTACGTAATAGTATATAACGTTGTACGTCATAACGTAATAGTATATAACGTTACACGTTATAAGGTAATGCTACATAACGTTTTACGTTATAACATAATAATATATAACGTTATACGTTATTACATAATAGTATATAACGTTATACGTTATGAAGTAATACCATATAAAGTTATACTGTTAGTACGTAATGATATATAACGTTATACGTCATAACGTAATAGTATATAACGTGATACGTTATAGAGTAATACTATATAAAGTTATACTGTTAGTACGTAATAGTATATAACGTTATACGTCATAACGTAATAGTATATAACGTTATACGTTTCAACGAAATAGTATATAACGTTTTACGTTATAACATAATTGTATATAACGTTATACGTTATTACGTAACATTATATAACGTTATACGTTAGTACGTAATAGTATATAACGTTACACGTATGACGTAATAGTATATAACGTTATACGTTAGTACGTAATTGTATATAACGTTATACGTCATAACGTAGTAGTATACAACGTTACACGTTATAAGGTAATACTACATAACGTTATACGTTATAACATAATAGTATATAATGTTATACGTTATAACGTAATAGTATATAACGTTACACGTATGACGTAATAGTATATACCTTTATACGTTAGTACGTAATAGTATATAACGTTATACGTTAGTACGTAATAGTATATAACGTTACACGTTATAAGGTAATGCTACATAACGTTTTACGTTATAACATAATTGTATATAACGTTATACGTTATTACGTAACATTATATAACGTTATACGTTAGTACGTAATAGTATATAACGTTACACGTATGACGTAATAGTATATAACGTTATACGTTAGTACGTAATTGTATATAACGTTATACGTCATAACGTAGTAGTATACAACGTTACACGTTATAAGGTAATACTACATAACGTTATACGTTATAACATAATAGTATATAATGTTATACGTTATAACGTAATAGTATATAACGTTACACGTATGACGTAATAGTATATAACGTTATACGTTATTATGTAATAGTATATAACGTTATACGTCATAACGTAATAGTATATAACGTTATACGTTATAAGGTAATACTATATAACGTTTAACGTTATAACGTAATTCTATATAACGTTATACGTTATTACATAACATTATATAACTTTATACGTTAGTACGTAATAGTATATAACGTTATACGTTAGTACGTAATAGTATATAACGTTACACGTTATAAGGTAATGCTACATAACGTTATACGTTATAACATAATAGTATATAACGTTATACGTTATAACGTAGTAGTATATAACGTTATACGTCATCAGGTAATACTATATAACGTTACACGTTATTACGTAATAGTATATAACTTTATACTTTATAACGTAATAGTATATAACGTTATACGTCATAACGTAATAGTATATAACGTTACACGTTATAAAGTAATACTGCATAACGTTTTACGTTATAACATAATTCTATATAACGTTATACGTTATTACATAACATTATATAACGTTATACGTTAGTACGTAATTGTATATAACGTTATACGTCATAACGTAGTAGTATACAACGTTACACGTTATAAGGTAATACTACATAACGTTATACGTTATAACATAATAGTATATAATGTTATACGTTATAACGTAATAGTATATAACGTTACACGTATGACGTAATAGTATATAACTTTATACGTTAGTACGTAATAGTATATAACGTTATACGTTAGTACGTAATAGTATATAACGTTACACGTTATAAGGTAATGCTACATAACGTTATACGTTATAACATAATAGTATAAACGTTATACGTTATAACGTAGTAGTATATAACATTATACGTCATCAGGTAATACTATATAACGTTACACGTTATTACGTAATAGTATATAACTTTATACTTTATAACGTAATAGTATATAACGTTATACGTCATAACGTAATAGTATATAACGTTACACGTTATAAGGTAATACTACATAACGTTTTACGTTATAACATAATTGTATATAACGTTATACGTTATTACGTAACATTATATAACGTTATACGGTAGTACGTAATTGTATATAACGTTATACGTCATAACGTAGTAGTATATAACGTTACACGTTATAAGGTAATACTACATAACGTTATACGTTATAACATAATAGTATATAACGTTATACGTTATAACGTAGTAGTATATAACGTTATACGTCATTAGGTAATACGATATAACGTTATACGTTATTACGTAACATTATGTAACGTTATACGTTAGTACGTAATTGTATATAACGTTATACGTCATAACGTAATAGCATATAACGTTATACGTTATAAGGTAATACTACATAACGTTTTACGTTATAACATAATTGTATATAACGTTATACGTTATTACGTAATATTATATAACGTTATACGTTAGTACGTAATTGTATATAACGTTATACGTTATTACGTAATTTTATATATCGTTATACGTTAGTACGTAATAATATATAACGTTATAAGTTATTACGTACCAGTATATAAAGTTATACGTTAGTACGTAACAGTATATAACGTTATACGATAGTACGTAATGTTATATATCGTTATACGTTGGTACGTAATAGTATATAACGTTATACGTTTGTACGTAATAGTATATAACGTTACACGTATGACGTAATAGTATATCACGTTATACGTTATAACGTAATAGTACATAACGTTACACGTATGACGTAATAGTACATAACGTTATAAGTTAGTACGTAATAGTATATAACGTTATACGTTAGTACGTAATAGTATATAACGTTATACGTCATAGCGTAATAGTACATAACG
The DNA here is from genome assembly GCF_905332965.1 of Bombus pascuorum. Taxonomy (NCBI): domain Eukaryota; kingdom Metazoa; phylum Arthropoda; class Insecta; order Hymenoptera; family Apidae; genus Bombus; species Bombus pascuorum. Next base: position 10,314,790 of record NC_083492.1, read on the forward strand.
TTACACGTTATAAGGTAATGCTACATAACGTTATACGTTATAACACAATAGTATATAACGTTATACGTCATAACGTAATAGTATATAACGTTACACGTGTGACGTAATAGTATATAACGTTATACGTATGACGTAATAGTATATTACGTTATACGTTAATACGTAATAGTATATAACGTTATACGTTAGTACGTAATAGTATATAACGTTATACGTTATAAAGTAATAGTATAAAACGATATACGTATGACTTAATAGTATATAACGTTATACGTTATAACGTAGTAGTATAAAACGATATACGTATGACTTAATAGTATATAACGTTATACGTTATGACGTAGAAGTATATAACGTTATACGTTATGACGTAGAAGTATATAACGTTATACGTCGTCAGATAATACTATATAACGTTATACGTTATTACGTAATAGCATATAACGTTATACGTTATTACGTAGTAGCATATAACGTTATACGTTATTACGTAATTTTATATATCGTTATACGTTAGTACGTAATAGTATATAACGTTATACGTTATTACGTACCAGTATATAACGTTATACGTTAGTACGTAACAGTATATAACGTTATACGTTAGTACGTAATGTTATATATCGTTTTACGTTGGTACGTAATAGTATATCACATTATACAATACTACGTAATAGTATATAACGTTATACGTCATAACGTAATAGTATATAACGTTATAAGTTATAAAGTAATACTATATAATGTTATACTGTTAGTACGTAATAGTATATAACGTTACACTTTACTACGAAAGAGTATATACCGTTATACGTTACTACGTAAGAGTATATAACGTTATACGTTAATACGTAATAGTATATATCGTTATCCGTTAGTACGTAACAGTATATACCGTTATACGTATAACGTAATAGTATATAACGTTATACGTTAAAACGTAATAGTATATAATGTTACACGTTAGTACGTAATAATATATAACGCTATACGTTAGTGCGTAATAGTATATAACGTCATACGTTATAACTGAGTAGTATATAACGTTATACGTCATCAGGTAATACCATATAATGTTATACGTTATTACGTAATAGTATATAACGTTATACCTTATAAAGTAATACTATATAACGTTACACTGTTAGTACGTAATAGTATATAACGTTTTACGTTATAACGTAATAGTATATAACGCTATACGTCATAAAGTAATAGTATATAACGTTACACGTATGACGTAATAGTATATAACGTTATACGTTAGTACGTAATAGTATATAACGTTATACGTTAGTACGTAATAGTATATAACGTTATACGTTAGTACGTAACAGTATATAACGTTATACGTTATAACGTAGTATTATATAACGTTATACATCATCAGGTAATACTATATAACGTTACACGTTATTACGCAATTGTATATAACTTTATACGTTATAACGTAATAGTATATAACGTTATACGTCATAACGTAATAGTATATAACGTTACACGTATGACGTAATATTATATAACGTTATACGTTATATCGTAATAGTATATAACGTTACACGTATGACGTAATAGTACATAACGTTATAAGTTAGTACGTAATAGTATATAACGTTATACGTTAGTACGTAATAGTATATAACGTTATACGTCATAGCGTAATAGTACATAACGTTACACGTTATAAGGTAATGCTACATAACGTTATACGTTATAACACAATAGTATATAACGTTATACGTCATAACGTAATAGTATATAACGTTACACGTGTGACGTAATAGTATATAACGTTATACGTATGACGTAATAGTATATTACGTTATACGTTAATACGTAATAGTATATAACGTTATACGTTAGTATGTAATAGTATATAACGTTATACGTTATAAAGTAATAGTATAAAACGATATACGTATGACTTAATAGTATATAACGTTATACGTTATAACGTAGTAGTATAAAACGATATACGTATGACTTAATAGTATATAACGTTATACGTTATGACGTAGAAGTATATAACGTTATACGTCGTCAGATAATACTATATAACGTTATACGTTATTACGTAGTAGCATATAACGTTATACGTTATTACGTAATTTTATATATCGTTATACGTTAGTACGTAATAGTATATGACGTTATACGTTGTTACGTACCAGTATATAACGTTATACGTTAGTACGTAACAGTATATAACGTTATACGTTAGTACGTAATGTTATATATCGTTTTACGTTGGTACGTAATAGTATATCACATTATACAATACTACGTAATAGTATATAACGTTATACGTCATAACGTAATAGTATATAACGTTATAAGTTATAAAGTAATACTATATAATGTTATACTGTTAGTACGTAATAGTATATAACGTTACACTTTACTACGAAAGAGTATATACCGTTATACGTTACTACGTAAGAGTATATAACGTTATACGTTAATACGTAATAGTATATATCGTTATCCGTTAGTACGTAACAGTATATACCGTTATACGTTACTACGTAAGAGTATATAACGTTATACGTTAATACGTAATAGTATATAATGTTATACGTTAGTACGTAATAGTATATAACGTGATACGTTATAGAGTAATACTATATAAAGTTATACTGTTAGTACGTAATAGTATATAACGTTATACGTCATAACGTAATAGTATATAACGTTATACGTTTCAACGAAATAGTATATAACGTTATACGTATGACGTAAAAGTATATAACGTTATACGTTAAGACGTAATAGTATATAACGTTATACGTTAGTACGTAATAGTATAGATCGTTATAAGTTATAACTGAGTAGTATATAAAGTTATAAGTCATCAGATAATACTATATAACGTTATACTGTTAGTACGTAATAGTATATAACGTTGTACGTCATAACGTAATAGTATATAACGTTACACGTTATAAGGTAATGCTACATAACGTTTTACGTTATAACATAATAATATATAACGTTATACGTTATTACATAATAGTATATAACGTTATACGTTATGAAGTAATACCATATAAAGTTATACTGTTAGTACGTAATGATATATAACGTTATACGTCATAACGTAATAGTATATAACGTGATACGTTATAGAGTAATACTATATAAAGTTATACTGTTAGTACGTAATAGTATATAACGTTATACGTCATAACGTAATAGTATATAACGTTATACGTTTCAACGAAATAGTATATAACGTTTTACGTTATAACATAATTGTATATAACGTTATACGTTATTACGTAACATTATATAACGTTATACGTTAGTACGTAATAGTATATAACGTTACACGTATGACGTAATAGTATATAACGTTATACGTTAGTACGTAATTGTATATAACGTTATACGTCATAACGTAGTAGTATACAACGTTACACGTTATAAGGTAATACTACATAACGTTATACGTTATAACATAATAGTATATAATGTTATACGTTATAACGTAATAGTATATAACGTTACACGTATGACGTAATAGTATATACCTTTATACGTTAGTACGTAATAGTATATAACGTTATACGTTAGTACGTAATAGTATATAACGTTACACGTTATAAGGTAATGCTACATAACGTTTTACGTTATAACATAATTGTATATAACGTTATACGTTATTACGTAACATTATATAACGTTATACGTTAGTACGTAATAGTATATAACGTTACACGTATGACGTAATAGTATATAACGTTATACGTTAGTACGTAATTGTATATAACGTTATACGTCATAACGTAGTAGTATACAACGTTACACGTTATAAGGTAATACTACATAACGTTATACGTTATAACATAATAGTATATAATGTTATACGTTATAACGTAATAGTATATAACGTTACACGTATGACGTAATAGTATATACCTTTATACGTTAGTACGTAATAGTATATAACGTTATACGTCATAACGTAATAGTATATAACGTTATACGTTATAAGGTAATACTATATAACGTTTAACGTTATAACGTAATTCTATATAACGTTATACGTTATTACATAACATTATATAACTTTATACGTTAGTACGTAATAGTATATAACGTTATACGTTAGTACGTAATAGTATATAACGTTACACGTTATAAGGTAATGCTACATAACGTTATACGTTATAACATAATAGTATATAACGTTATACGTTATAACGTAGTAGTATATAACGTTATACGTCATCAGGTAATACTATATAACGTTACACGTTATTACGTAATAGTATATAACTTTATACTTTATAACGTAATAGTATATAACGTTATACGTCATAACGTAATAGTATATAACGTTACACGTTATAAAGTAATACTGCATAACGTTTTACGTTATAACATAATTCTATATAACGTTATACGTTATTACATAACATTATATAACGTTATACGTTAGTACGTAATTGTATATAACGTTATACGTCATAACGTAGTAGTATACAACGTTACACGTTATAAGGTAATACTACATAACGTTATACGTTATAACATAATAGTATATAATGTTATACGTTATAACGTAATAGTATATAACGTTACACGTATGACGTAATAGTATATAACTTTATACGTTAGTACGTAATAGTATATAACGTTATACGTTAGTACGTAATAGTATATAACGTTACACGTTATAAGGTAATGCTACATAACGTTATACGTTATAACATAATAGTATAAACGTTATACGTTATAACGTAGTAGTATATAACAATATACGTCATCAGGTAATACTATATAACGTTACACGTTATTACGTAATAGTATATAACTTTATACTTTATAACGTAATAGTATATAACGTTATACGTCATAACGTAATAGTATATAACGTTACACGTTATAAGGTAATACTACATAACGTTTTACGTTATAACATAATTGTATATAACGTTATACGTTATTACGTAACATTATATAACGTTATACGGTAGTACGTAATTGTATATAACGTTATACGTCATAACGTAGTAGTATATAACGTTACACGTTATAAGGTAATACTACATAACGTTATACGTTATAACATAATAGTATATAACGTTATACGTTATAACGTAGTAGTATATAACGTTATACGTCATTAGGTAATACGATATAACGTTATACGTTATTACGTAACATTATGTAACGTTATACGTTAGTACGTAATTGTATATAACGTTATACGTCATAACGTAATAGTATATAACGTTACACGTTATAAGGTAATACTACATAACGTTTTACGTTATAACATAATTGTATATAACGTTATACGTTATTACGTAATATTATATAACGTTATACGTTAGTACGTAATTGTATATAACGTTATACGTTATTACGTAATTTTATATATCGTTATACGTTAGTACGTAATAATATATAACGTTATAAGTTATTACGTACCAGTATATAAAGTTATACGTTAGTACGTAACAGTATATAACGTTATACGATAGTACGTAATGTTATATATCGTTATACGTTGGTACGTAATAGTATATAACGTTATACGTTTGTACGTAATAGTATATAACGTTACACGTATGACGTAATAGTATATCACGTTATACGTTATAACGTAATAGTACATAACGTTACACGTTATAAGGTAATGTTACATAACGTTATACGTTATAACATAATAGTATATAACGTTATACGTTATAACGTAGTAGTATATAACGTTATACGTCATCAGGTAATACTATATAACGTTACACGTTATTACGTAATAGTATATAACGTTACACGTTATAAGGTAATGCTACATAACGTTTTACGTTATAACATAATAGTTTATAACGTTATACGTAATAACGTAGTAGTAAATACCGTTATACGTCATCAGGTAATACTATATAACGTTACACGTTATTACGTAATAGTATATAACTTTATACGTTATAACGTAATAGTATATAACGTTATACGTATGACGTAATATTATATAACGTTATACGTTATTACGTAATTTCATATATCGTTATACGTTAGTACGTAATAATATATAACGTTATACGTTATTACGTACCAGTATATAAAGTTATACGTTGCTACGTAAGAGTATATAACGTTATACGTTAATACGTAATAGTATATAACGTTATACGTCAACAGGTAATACTATATAACGTTACACGGTATTACGTAATAGTATGTAACTTTATACGTTGTAACGTAATAGTATATAACGTTATACGTCATTAGGTAATAGTATATAACGTTATACGTTATTACGTAACATGATATAACGTTATACGTTAGTACGTAATAGTATATACCGTTATACGTCATAACGTAATAGTATATAACTTTATACGGTAGTACGTAATAGTATATCACATTATACAATACTACGTAATAGCATATAATGTTATACGTTATTACGTAATTTTATATATCGTTGTACGTCATAACGTAATAGTATATAACGTTACACGTTATAAGGTAATGCTACATAACGTTTTACGTTATAACATAATAATATATAACGTTACACGTTATAAGGTAATACTACATAGCGTTTTACGTAGTAACGTAATAGTATATAACGTTACACGTTATCTGGTAATACTACATAGCGTTTTACGTTATAACGTAATAGTATTTAACGTTATACGTATGACGTAATAGTATATAGAGTTATACGTTAGTACGTAATAGTATATATCGTTATAAGTTATAACTGAGTAGTATATAAAGTTATAAGTCATCAGATAATACTATATAACGTTATACTGTTAGTACGTAATAGTATATAACGTTGTACGTCATAACGTAATAGTATATAACGTTACACGGTATAAGGTAATGCTACATAACGTTTTACGTTATAACATAATAATATATAACGTTATACGTTATTACGTAATAGTATATAACGTTATACGTTAAAACGTAATAGTATATAACGTTACACGTTAGTACGTAATAGTATATAACGTTATACGTTCGTGCGTAATAGTATATAACGTTATACGTTATAACTGAGTAGTATATAACGTTATACGTCATCAGGTAATACTATATAATGTTATACTGCTAGTACGTAATAGTATATAACGTTATACGTTAGTACGTAATAGTATATAACGTTATACGTTAGTACGTAATAGTATATAACGTTATACGTTAGTACGTAATAGTATATAACGTTATACGTCATAACGTAATAGTATATAACGTTATACGTTTCAACGAAATAGTATATAACGTTATACGTATGACGTAATAGTATATAACGTTATACGTTAAGACGTAATAGTATATAACGTTATACGTTAGTACGTAATAGTATATATCGTTATAAGTTATAACTGAGTAGTACATAAAGTTATAAGTCATCAGATAATACTATATAACGTTATACTGTTAGTATGTAATAGTATATAATGTTATACGTCATAAGGTAATAGTATATAACGTTACACGTTATAAGGTAAAACTACATAGCGTTTTACGTAATAACGTAATAGTATATAACGTTACACGTTATAAGGTAATACTACATAGCGTTTTACGTTATAACGTAATAGTATTTAACGTTTTACGTTATAGCATAATAATATATAATGTTATACGTTATTACGTAATAGTATATATCGTTATACGTTATAAAGTAATACTATATAAAGTTATACTGTTAGTACGTAATGGTATATAACGTTATACGTCATAACGTAATAGTATATAACGTTATACGGTAGTACGTAATAGTATATAACGTTATATGTTATAACTGTGTAGGATATAACGTTACACGTTATAACGTAGAAGTATATAACGTTATACGTCAACAGGTAATACTATATAACGTTTTACGTTATAACATAATTGTATATAACGTTATACGTTATTACGTAACATTATATAACGTTATACGTTAGTACGTAATAGTATATAACGTTACACGTATGACGTAATAGTATATAACGTTATACGTTAGTACGTAATTGTATATAACGTTATACGTCATAACGTAGTAGTATACAACGTTACACGTTATAAGGTAATACTACATAACGTTATACGTTATAACATAATAGTATATAATGTTATACGTTATAACGTAATAGTATATAACGTTACACATATGACGTAATAGTATATAACTTTATACGTTAGTACGTAATAGTATATAACGTTATACGTTAGTACGTAATAGTATATAACGTTACACGTTATAAGGTAATGCTACATAACGTTATACGTTATAACATAATAGTATAAACGTTATACGTTATAACGTAGTAGTATATAACATTATACGTCATCAGGTAATACTATATAACGTTACACGTTATTACGTAATAGTATATAACTTTATACTTTATAACGTAATAGTATATAACGTTATACGTCATAACGTAATAGTATATAACGTTACACGTTATAAGGTAATACTACATAACGTTTTACGTTATAACATAATTGTATATAACGTTATACGTTATTACGTAACATTATATAACGTTATACGGTAGTACGTAATTGTATATAACGTTATACGTCATAACGTAGTAGTATATAACGTTACACGTTATAAGGTAATACTACATAACGTTATACGTTATAACATAATAGTATATAACGTTATACGTTATAACGTAGTAGTATATAACGTTATACGTCATTAGGTAATACGATATAACGTTATACGTTATTACGTAACATTATGTAACGTTATACGTTAGTACGTAATTGTATATAACGTTATACGTCATAACGTAATAGTATATAACGTTACACGTTATAAGGTAATACTACATAACGTTTTACGTTATAACATAATTGTATATAACGTTATACGTTATTACGTAATATTATATAACGTTATACGTTAGTACGTAATTGTATATAACGTTATACGTTATTACGTAATTTTATATATCGTTATACGTTAGTACGTAATAATATATAACGTTATAAGTTATTACGTACCAGTATATAAAGTTATACGTTAGTACGTAACAGTATATAACGTTATACGATAGTACGTAATGTTATATATCGTTATACGTTGGTACGTAATAGTATATAACGTTATACGTTTGTACGTAATAGTATATAACGTTACACGTATGACGTAATAGTATATCACGTTATACGTTATAACGTAATAGTACATAACGTTACACGTTATAAGGTAATGTTACATAACGTTATACGTTATAACATAATAGTATATAACGTTATACGTTATAACGTAGTAGTATATAACGTTATACGTCATCAGGTAATACTATATAACGTTACACGTTATTACGTAATAGTATATAACGTTACACGTTATAAGGTAATGCTACATAACGTTTTACGTTATAACATAATAGTTTATAACGTTATACGTAATAACGTAGTAGTAAATACCGTTATACGTCATCAGGTAATACTATATAACGTTACACGTTATTACGTAATAGTATATAACTTTATACGTTATAACGTAATAGTATATAACGTTATACGTATGACGTAATATTATATAACGTTATACGTTATTACGTAATTTCATATATCGTTATACGTTAGTACGTAATAATATATAACGTTATACGTTATTACGTACCAGTATATAAAGTTATACGTTGCTACGTAAGAGTATATAACGTTATACGTTAATACGTAATAGTATATAACGTTATACGTCAACAGGTAATACTATATAACGTTACACGGTATTACGTAATAGTATGTAACTTTATACGTTGTAACGTAATAGTATATAACGTTATACGTCATTAGGTAATACTATATAACGTTATACGTTATTACGTATCATGATATAACGTTATACGTTAGTACGTAATAGTATATACCGTTATACGTCATAACGTAATAGTATATAACTTTATACGGTAGTACGTAATAGTATATCACATTATACAATACTACGTAATAGCATATAATGTTATACGTTATTACGTAATTTTATATATCGTTGTACGTCATAACGTAATAGTATATAACGTTACACGTTATAAGGTAATGCTACATAACGTTTTACGTTATAACATAATAATATATAACGTTACACGTTATAAGGTAATACTACATAGCGTTTTACGTAATAACGTAATAGTATATAACGTTACACGTTATCTGGTAATACTACATAGCGTTTTACGTTATAACGTAATAGTATTTAACGTTATACGTATGACGTAATAGTATATAGAGTTATACGTTAGTACGTAATAGTATATATCGTTATAAGTTATAACTGAGTAGTATATAAAGTTATAAGTCATCAGATAATACTATATAACGTTATACTGTTAGTACGTAATAGTATATAACGTTGTACGTCATAACGTAATAGTATATAACGTTACACGGTATAAGGTAATGCTACATAACGTTTTACGTTATAACATAATAATATATAACGTTATACGTTATTACGTAATAGTATATAACGTTATACGTTAAAACGTAATAGTATATAACGTTACACGTTAGTACGTAATAGTATATAACGTTATACGTTAGTGCGTAATAGTATATAACGTTATACGTTATAACTGAGTAGTATATAACGTTATACGTCATCAGGTAATACTATATAATGTTATACTGCTAGTACGTAATAGTATATAACGTTATACGTTAGTACGTAATAGTATATAACGTTATACGTTAGTACGTAATAGTATATAACGTTATACGTTAGTACGTAATAGTATATAACGTTATACGTCATAACGTAATAGTATATAACGTTATACGTTTCAACGAAATAGTATATAACGTTATACGTATGACGTAATAGTATATAACGTTATACGTTAAGACGTAATAGTATATAACGTTATACGTTAGTACGTAATAGTATATATCGTTATAAGTTATAACTGAGTAGTACATAAAGTTATAAGTCATCAGATAATACTATATAACGTTATACTGTTAGTATGTAATAGTATATAATGTTATACGTCATAAGGTAATAGTATATAACGTTACACGTTATAAGGTAAAACTACATAGCGTTTTACGTAATAACGTAATAGTATATAACGTTACACGTTATAAGGTAATACTACATAGCGTTTTACGTTATAACGTAATAGTATTTAACGTTTTACGTTATAGCATAATAATATATAATGTTATACGTTATTACGTAATAGTATATATCGTTATACGTTATAAAGTAATACTATATAAAGTTATACTGTTAGTACGTAATGGTATATAACGTTATACGTCATAACGTAATAGTATATAACGTTATACGGTAGTACGTAATAGTATATAACGTTATATGTTATAACTGTGTAGGATATAACGTTACACGTTATAACGTAGAAGTATATAACGTTATACGTCAACAGGTAATACTATATAACGTTTTACGTTATAACATAATTGTATATAACGTTATACGTTATTACGTAACATTATATAACGTTATACGTTAGTACGTAATAGTATATAACGTTACACGTATGACGTAATAGTATATAACGTTATACGTTAGTACGTAATTGTATATAACGTTATACGTCATAACGTAGTAGTATACAACGTTACACGTTATAAGGTAATACTACATAACGTTATACGTTATAACATAATAGTATATAATGTTATACGTTATAACGTAATAGTATATAACGTTACACATATGACGTAATAGTATATAACTTTATACGTTAGTACGTAATAGTATATAACGTTATACGTTAGTACGTAATAGTATATAACGTTACACGTTATAAGGTAATGCTACATAACGTTATACGTTATAACATAATAGTATAAACGTTATACGTTATAACGTAGTAGTATATAACATTATACGTCATCAGGTAATACTATATAACGTTACACGTTATTACGTAATAGTATATAACTTTATACTTTATAACGTAATAGTATATAACGTTATACGTCATAACGTAATAGTATATAACGTTACACGTTATAAGGTAATACTACATAACGTTTTACGTTATAACATAATTGTATATAACGTTATACGTTATTACGTAACATTATATAACGTTATACGGTAGTACGTAATTGTATATAACGTTATACGTCATAACGTAGTAGTATATAACGTTACACGTTATAAGGTAATACTACATAACGTTATACGTTATAACATAATAGTATATAACGTTATACGTTATAACGTAGTAGTATATAACGTTATACGTCATTAGGTAATACGATATATCGTTATACGTTATTACGTAACATTATGTAACGTTATACGTTAGTACGTAATTGTATATAACGTTATACGTCATAACGTAATAGTATATAACGTTACACGTTATAAGGTAATACTACATAACGTTTTACGTTATAACATAATTGTATATAACGTTATACGTTATTACGTAATATTATATAACGTTATACCTTAGTACGTAATTGTATATAACGTTATACGTTATTACGTAATTTTATATATCGTTATACGTTAGTACGTAATAATATATAACGTTATAAGTTATTACGTACCAGTATATAAAGTTATACGTTAGTACGTAACAGTATATAACGTTATACGATAGTACGTAATGTTATATATCGTTATACGTTGGTACGTAATAGTATATAACGTTATACGTTTGTACGTAATAGTATATAACGTTACACGTATGACGTAATAGTATATCACGTTATACGTTATAACGTAATAGTACATAACGTTACACGTTATAAGGTAATGTTACATAACGTTATACGTTATAACATAATAGTATATAACGTTATACGTTATAACGTAGTAGTATATAACGTTATACGTCATCAGGTAATACTATATAACGTTACACGTTATTACGTAATAGTATATAACGTTACACGTTATAAGGTAATGCTACATAACGTTTTACGTTATAACATAATAGTTTATAACGTTATACGTAATAACGTAGTAGTAAATACCGTTATACGTCATCAGGTAATACTATATAACGTTACACGTTATTACGTAATAGTATATAACTTTATACGTTATAACGTAATAGTACATAACGTTATACGTATGACGTAATATTATATAACGTTATACGTTATTACGTAATTTCATATATCGTTATACGTTAGTACGTAATAATATATAACGTTATACGTTATTACGTACCAGTATATAAAGTTATACGTTGCTACGTAAGAGTATATAACGTTATACGTTAATACGTAATAGTATATAACGTTATACGTCAACAGGTAATATTATATAACGTTACACGTTATTACGTAATAGTATGTAACTTTATACGTTGTAACGTAATAGTATATAAAGTTATACGTCATTAGGTAATACTATATAACGTTATACGTTATTACGTAACATGATATAACGTTATACGTTAGTACGTAATAGTATATACCGTTATACGTCATAACGTAATAGTATATAACTTTATACGGTAGTACGTAATAGTATATCACATTATACAATACTACGTAATAGCATATAATGTTATACGTTATTACGTAATTTTATATATCGTTGTAAGTCATAACGTAATAGTATATAACGTTACACGTTATAAGGTAATGCTACATAACGTTTTACGTTATAACATAATAATATATAACGTTACACGTTATAAGGTAATACTACATAGCGTTTTACGTAATAACGTAATAGTATATAACGTTACACGTTATCTGGTAATACTACATAGCGTTTTACGTTATAACGTAATAGTATATAACGTTATACGTCATAACGTAACAGTACCTAACGTTGCACGTTATAAGGTTATGCTACATAAAGTTTTACGTTATAACATAATAGTATATAACGTTATACGTTAGTACGTAATAGTATATAACGTTATACGTTAATACGTAATAGTATGTAACATTATACGTTAGTACGTTATAGTATAGAACATTATACGTTATCATTTAATACTATATAATGTTATACTGTTAGTACGCAATAGTATATAATGTTATACGTCATAACGTAGCAGTATATAACGTTATAAGTCATCAGGTAATACTATATAACGTTATACGTTATAACGTAATATTATGTATCGTTATACGTTAGTACGTAATAGTATATCACGTTATACGTTACTACGTAATAGTATATGACGTTATACGTTAATACGTAATAGTATATAACGTTATACGTTAGTACGTAATATTATATAACGTTATACGTTATAACGTAGTAGTATATAACGTTATATTTCATCAGGTAATACTATATAACGTTATACATTATTACGTAATAGCATATAACGTTATACGTCATCAGGTAATACTATATAACGTTATACGTTATAACATAATAGTATATAATGTTATACGTTATAACGTAATAGTATATAACGTTACACGTATGACGTAATAGTATATAACTTTATACGTTAGTACGTAATAGTATATAACGTTATACGTTAGTACGTAATAGTATATAACGTTATACGTCATAACGTAATAGTATATAACTTTATACGGTAGTACGTAATAGTATATCACATTATACAATACTACGTAATATCATATAATGTTATACGTTATTACGTAATTTTATATATCGTTGTACGTCATAACGTAATAGTATATAACGTTACACGTTATAAGGTAATGCTACATAACGTTTTACGTTATAACATAATAATATATAACGTTACACGTTATAAGGTAATACTACATAGCGTTTTACGTAATAACGTAATAGTATATAACGTTACACGTTATCTGGTAATACTACATAGCGTTTTACGTTATAACGTAATAGTATTTAACGTTATACGTATGACGTAATAGTATATAGAGTTATACGTTAGTACGTAATAGTATATATCGTTATAAGTTATAACTGAGTAGTATATAAAGTTATAAGTCATCAGATAATACTATATAACGTTATACTGTTAGTACGTAATAGTATATAACGTTATACGTCATAACGTAATAGTATACAACGTTACACGATATAAGGTAATACTACATAACGTTTTACGTTATAACGTAATAGTATATAACGTTATACGTTATAACGTAATAGTATAAAACGTTATACGTATGACTTAATAGTATATAACGTTATACGTTATAACGTAGAAGTATGTAACGTTATACAACATCAGGTAATATTATATAACGTTATACGTTATTACGTAATAGTATATAACGTTATACGTTATAAAGTAATACTATATAACGTAATACAATTAGTACGTAATAGTATATAACGTTGTACGTTATTACGTAACATTGTATAACGTTATACGTTAGTACGTAATAGTATATAACGTTATTCGTCATAACGTAATAGTATATAACGTTACACGTTATAAGGTAATACTACATAACGTTATACGTTATAACTTAATTGTATATAATGTTATACGTTATAAGGAAATACTACATAGCGTTTTACGTAATAACGTAATAGTATATAACGTTACACGTTATCTGGTAATACTACATAGCGTTTTACGCTATAACGTAATATTATGTAACGTTATACGTATGACGTAATAGTATATAGAGTTATACGTTAGTACGTAATAGTATATATCGTTATAAGTTATAACTGAGTAGTATATAAAGTTATAAGTCATCAGATAATACTATATAACGTTATACTGTTAGTACGTAATAGTATATAACGTTGTACGTCATAACGTAATAGTATATAACGTTACACGTTATAAGGTAATGCTATATAACGTTTTACGTTATAACATAATAATATATAACGTTATGCGTTATTACGTAATAGTATATAACGTTATACGTTATAAAGTAATACTATATAAAGTTATACGTCATTACGTAATAGTATATAACTTTATACGTTATAACGTAATAGTATATAACGTTATACTGTTAGTACGTAATAGTATATAATGTTATACGTTAGTACGTAATAGTATATAACGTTGTACGTCATAACGTAATAGTATATAACGTTATACGTTATAAGGTAATGCTACATAAAGTTTTACGTTATAACATAATAGTATATAACGTTATACGTTACAACGTAGTAGTATATAACGTTATACGTCATAACGTAATAGTACATAACGTTACACGTTATAAGGTAATGCTACATAAAGTTTTACGTTATAACATAATAGTATATAACGTTATACGTTACAACGTAGTAGTATATAACGTTATACGTCATCAGGTAATACTATATAACGATATACTTTATAACGTAATATTATGTATCGTTATACGTTAGTACGTAATAGTATATATCGTTATAAGTTATAACTGAGTAGTATATAAAGTTATAAGTCATCAGATAATACTATATAACGTTATACTGTTAGTACGTAATAGTATATAACGTTGTACGTCATAACGTAATAGTATATAACGTTACACGTTATAAGGTAATGCTGATTAACGTGTTACGTTATAACATAATAATATATAACGTTATGCGTTATTACGTAATAGTATATAACGTTATACGTTAGAAAGTAATACTATATAAAGTTATACGTCATTACGTAATAGTATATAACTTTATACGTTATAACGTAATAGTATATAACGTTATACTGTTAGTACGTGATAGTATATAATGTTATACGTTAGTACGTAATAGTATATAACGTTGTACGTCATAACGTAATAGTATATAACGTTATACGTTAGTACGTAATAGTATATAACGTTATACGTTAGTACGTAATATTATATAACGTTATACGTTATAACGTAGTAGTATATAACGTTATATTTCATCAGGTAATACTATATAACGTTATACATTATTACGTAATAGCATATAACGTTATACGTTATAATCTAATAGTATATAACGTTATACGTTAGTACGTAATAGTATATAACGTTATACGTTAATACGTGATAGTATATAACGTTATACGTAATAACGTAATAGTACATAACGTTACACGTTATAAGGTAATGCTACATAAAGTTTTACGTTATAACATAATAGTATATAACGTTATACGTCATAACGTAATAGTACATAACGTTACACGTTATTACGTATCAGTATATAACGTTAGACGTTATAAGGTAATACTACATAACGTTTTACGTTATAACGTAATAGTATATATCGTTATACGTTATAACGTAATAGTATAAAACGTTATACGTATGACTTAATAATATATAACGTTATACGTTATAACGTAGAAGTATATAACGTTATACGTCATCAGGTAATATTATATAACGTTATACGTTAGTACGTAATAGTATATAACGTTATACGTCATAACGTAACAGTACCTAACGTTGCACGTTATAAGCTTATGCTACATAAGTTTTACGTTATAACATAATAGTATATAACGTTATACGTTAGTACGTAATAGTATATAACGTTATACGTCATAACGTAACAGTACCTAACGTTGCACGTTATAAGGTTATGCTACATAAAGTTTTACGTTATAACATAATAGTATATAACGTTATACGTTAGTACGTAATAGTATATAACGTTATACGTTAATACGTAATAGTATGTAACATTATACGTTAGTACGTTATAGTATAGAACATTATACGTTATCATTTAATACTATATAATGTTATACTGTTAGTACGCAATAGTATATAATGTTATACGTCATAACGTAGCAGTATATAACGTTATAAGTCATCAGGTAATACTATATAACGTTATACGTTATAACGTAATATTATGTATCGTTATACGTTAGTACGTAATAGTATATCACGTTATACGTTACTACGTAATAGTATATGACGTTATACGTTAATACGTAATAGTATATAACGTTATACGTTAGTACGTAATATTATATAACGTTATACGTTATAACGTAGTAGTATATAACGTTATATTTCATCAGGTAATACTATATAACGTTATACATTATGACGTAATAGCATATAACGTTATACGTCATCAGGTAATACTATATAACGTTATACTTTATAACGTAATATAATGTATCGTTATACGTTAGTACGTAATAGTATATATCGTTATAAGTTATAACTGAGTAGTATATAAAGTTATAAGTCATCAGATAATACTATATAACGTTATACTGTTAGTACGTAATAGTATATAACGTTGTACGTCATAACGTAATAGTATATAACGTTACACGTTATAAGGTAATGCTACATAACGTTTTACGTTATAACATAATAATATATAACGTTATACGTTATTACGTAATAGTATATAACGTTATACGTTATAAAGTAATACTATATAAAGTTATACGTCATTACGTAATAGTATATAACTTTATACGTTATAACGTAATAGTATATAACGTTATACTGTTAGTACGTAATAGTATATAGTGTTATACGTTAGTACTTAATAGTATATAACGTTGTACGTCATAACGTAATAGTATATAACGTTATACGTTAGTACGTAATAGTATATAACGTTATGCGTTAGTACGTAATATTATATAACGTTATACGTTATAACGTAGTAGTATATAACGTTATATTTCATCAGGTAATACTATATAACGATATACATTATTACGTAATAGCATATAACGTTATACGTTATAATCTAATAGTATATAACGTTATACGTTAGTACGTAATAGTATATAACGTTATACGTTAATACGTGATAGTATATAACGTTATACGTAATAACGTAATAGTGCATAACGTTACACGTTATAAGGTAATGCTACATAAAGTTTTACGTTATAACATAATAGTATATAACGTTATACGTTATAACGTAATAGTATAAAACGTTATACGTTTGACTTAATAGTATATAACGTTATACGTTATAACGTAGAAGTATATAACGTTATAAGTCATCAGGTAATACTATATAACGTTATACGTTATAACGTAATATTATGTATCGTTATACGTTAGTACGTAATAGTATATCACGTTATACGTTACTACGTAATAGTATATGACGTTATACGTTAATACGTAATAGTATATAACGTTATACGTTAGTACGTAATAGTATATAACGTTATACGTTAATACGTAATAGTATGTATCATTATACGTTAGTACGTTATAGTATAGAACGTTATACGTTATCATTTAATACTATATAATGTTATACTGTTAGTACGCAATAGTATATAATGTTATACGTCATAACGTAGCAGTATATAACGTTATAAGTCATCAGGTAATACTATATAACGTTATACGTTATAACGTAATATTATGTATCGTTATACGTTAGTACGTAATAGTATATCACGTTATACGTTACTACGTAATAGTATATGACGTTATACGTTAGTACGTAATAGTATATAACGTTATACGTTAGTACGTAATATTATATAACGTTATACGTTATAACGTAGTAGTATATAACGTTATATGTCATCAGGTAATACTATATAACGTTATATATTATTACGTAATAGCATATAACGTTATACGTTATAATCTAATAGTATATAACGTTATACGTTAGTACGTAATAGTATATAACGTTATACGTTAATACGTGATAGTATATAACGTTATACGTAATAACGTAATAGTACATAACGTTACACGTTATAAGGTAATGCTACATAAAGTTTTACGTTATAACATAATAGTATATAACGTTATACGTTACAACGTAGTAGTATATAACGTTATACGTCATCAGGTAATACCATATAACGTTATACTTTATAACGTAATATTATGTATCGTTATTCGTTAGTACGTAATAGTATATGACGTTATAAGTTACTGCGTAAGAGTATATAACGTTATACGTTAATACGTAATAGTATATAACGTTATACGTTATAATCTAATAGTATATAACGTTATACGTTAGTACGTTATAGTATATAACGTTCTACTTTAATACGTAATAGTATGTAACGTTATACGTTAGTACGTTATAGTATATAACGTTATACGTTATCAGGTAATACTATATAATGTTATACTGTTAGTACGTAATAGTATATAATGTTATACGTCATAACGTAGCAGTATATAACGTTATATGTCATCAGGTAATACTATATAACGTTACACGTTATTACGTAACATTATATAACGTTATACGTTATAACGTAATAGTATATAACGTTATACGTCATAACGTAATAGTATATAACGTTATACGTCATAACGTAATACTATATAACGTTATACGTTTTTACGTAACATTATATAACGTGATACTGTTAGTACGTAATAATATATAACGTTATACGTCATAACGTAATAGTATATAACGTTACACGTTATAAGGTAATACTACATAGTGTTTTACGTTAGAACATAATAGTATATAACGTTATACGTTATAGCTGACTAGTATATAACGTTATAAGTCATCAGGTAATACTATATAACGTTATACGTTATAACATAATATTATGTATCGTTATACGTTAGTACGTAATAGTATATGACGTTATACGTTACTACGTAAAAGTATATAACGTTATACGTTAATACGTAATAGTATATAACGTTATACGTTATAACTGTCTAGTATATAACGTTATAAGTCATCAGGTAATACTATATGACGTTATACGCTATAACGTAATATTATGTATCGTTATACGTTATAACGTAGTAGTATATAACGTTATAGGTCATCAGGTAATACTATATAACGTTATACATTATTACGTAATAGCATATAACGTTATACGTTATAATCTAATAGTATATAACGTTATACGTATGACGTAATAGTATATAACGTTACACGTCAGTACGTAATAGTATATAACGTTATACGTTATAGCTGACTAGTATATAACGTTATAAGTCATCAGGTAATACTATATAACGTTATACGTTATAACATAATATTATGTATCGTTATACGTTACTACGCAATAGTATATAACGTTATACGTTAGTACGTAATATTATATAACCTTATACGTTATAACGTAATAGTATAATACGTTATAGGTCATCAGGTAATACTATATAACGTTATACATTATTACGTAATAGCATATTACGTTATACGTTATAATCCAATAGTATGTAACGTTATATGTTAGTACGTAATAGTATATAACGTTATACGTTAATACGTAATAGTATGTAACGTTATACGTTAGTACGTTATAGTATATAACGTTATACGTTATCAGGTAATACTATATAATGTTATACTGTTAGTATGTAATAGTATATAATGTTATACGTCATAACGTAGTAGTATATAAAGTTATACGTCATCAGGTAATACTATATAACGTTAGACGTTATAACATAATATTATGTATCGTTATACGTTAGTACGTAATAGTATATGACGTTATACGTTACTACGTAAAAGTATATAACGTTATACATTATTACGTAATAGCATATAACGTTATACGTTATAATCTAATAGTATGTAACGTTATACGTTAGTACGTAATAGTATATAACGTTATACGTTAATACGTAATAGTATGTAACGTTATACGTTTTTACGTAACATTATATAACGTGATACTTTTAGTACGTAATAATATATAACGTTATACGTCATAACGTAATAGTATATAACGTTATACGTTAGTACGTAATAGTATATAACGTTATACGTATGACGTAATAGTATATAACGTTATACGTTAGTACGTAATAGTATATATAAGGTAATACTACATAGCGTTTTACGTTATAACATAATAGTATATAACGTTATACGTTATAACGTAATAGTATATAACGTTATACGTTATCAGGTAATACTATATAATGTTATACTGTTAGTACGTAATAGTATATAATGTTAAACGTCATAACGTAGCAGTATATAACGTTATAAGTCATCAGGTAATACTATATAACGTTATACGTTATAACATAATATTATGTATCGTTATACGTTACTACGTAATAGTATATAACGTTATACGTTAGTACGTAATAGTATATAACGTTATACGTATGACGTAATAGTATATAACGTCATACGTTAGTACGTAATAGTATATAACGTTATACGTTATAGCTGACTAGTATATAACGTTATAAATCATCAGGTAATACTATATAACGTTATACGTTATAACATATTATTATGTATCGTTATACGTTACTACGTAATATTATATAACGTTCTACGTCATCAGGTAATACTATATAACGTTACACGTTATTACGTAATAGTATATAACGTTATACGCCATAACGTAGCAGTATATAACGTTATACGTCATCAGGTAATACTATATAACGTTATACGTTATAACGTAGTAGTATATAACGTTCTACGTCATCAGGTAATACTATATAACGTTACACGTTATTACGTAATAGTATATAACGTTATACGTCATAACGTAATACTATATAACGTTATACGTTATTGCGTAACATTATATAACGTTATACGTTAGTACGAAATAGTATATAACGTTGTACGACATAACGTAATAGTATATAACGTTATAAGTTATAAAGTAATACTATATAATGTTATAGTGTTAGTACGTAATAGTATATAACGTTATACGTTACGACGAAAGAGTATATAACGTTATACGTTAATACGTAATAGTATATGACGTTATACGTTAGTACGTAATAATATATTACGTTATACGTTAGTACGTAATATTATATATCGTTATACGTATGACGTTATGGTATATAACGTCATACGTTATTATGTAATAGTATATAACGTTATACGTTATAACTGAGTAGGATATAACGTTATACGTTATAACGTAGTAGTATATAACGTTATACATTATTACGTAATAGCATATAACGTTACACGTTATTACGTAACAGTATATAACGTTATACGATAAACGTAATAGCATATAACGTTATACGTCATAATGTAATAGTATATAACGTTATACGTCATAACGTAATAGTATATAACGTTATACGTCATAACGTAATAATATATAACGTTACACGTTATCAGGTAATACTACATAACGTTTTACGTTATAACATAAATGTATATAACGTTATACGTTATAACATAGTAGTATATAACGTTATACATTATTACGTAATAGCATATAACGTTTACGTTATAACGTAGCAGTATATAACGTTATACGTCATCAGGTTAGACTACATAACGTTACACGTTATTACGTAACAGTATATAACGTTATACGTTAAACGTAATAGTATATAACGTTATACGTCATAATGTAATAGTATATAACGTTATACGTCATAACGTAAGAGTATATAACGTTATACGTCATAATGTAATAGTATATAACGTTACACGTTATAAGGTAATACTACATAACGCTTTACGTTATAACATAAATGTATGTAACGTTATACGTTATAACGTAATAGTATATAACGTTATACGTCATCAGGTAATACTATATAACGTTACACGTTATTACGTAACACTATAAAACGTTATACGTTATAACGTAGTAGTATATAACGTTATACGTCATCAGGTAATACTATATAACGTTATACATTATTACGTAATAGCATATAACGTTTACGTTATAAAGTAGCAGTATATAACGTTATACGTCATCAGGTAATACTATATAACGTTACCGTTATTACGTAACAGTATATAACGTTATACGTTATTACGTAATAGCATATAACGTTATACGTTATAATCTAATAGTATATAACGTTATACGTTAGTACGTAACAGTATATAACGTTATACGTTATAACGTAATAGTATATGACGTTATACGTCATAACGTAATAGTATATAACGTTATACGTCATAACGTAATAGTATATAACGTTACACGTTATCAGGTAATACTACATAACGTTTTACGTTATAACATAAATGTATATAACGTTATACGTTATAACATAGTATTATATAACGTTATACATTATTACGTAATAGCATATAACGTTTACGTTATAACGTAGCAGTATATAACGTTATACGTCATCACGTAATACTATATGACGTTACACGTTATTGCGTAACAGTATATAACGTTATACGTTAAACGTAATAGTATATAACGTTATACGTCATAATGTAATAGTATATAACGGTATACGTCATAACGTAATAATATATAACGTTATACGTCATCACGTAATACTATATGACGTTACACGTTATTGGGTAACAGTATATAACGTTATACGTTAAACGTAATAGTATATAACGTTATACGTCATAATGTAATAGTATATAACGTTATACGTCATAACGTAATAATATATAACGTTATACGTCATAACGTAATAGTATATAACGTTACACGTTATAAGGTAATACTACATAACGCTTTACGTTATAACATAAATGTATGTAACGTTATACGTTATAACATAGTAGTATATAACGTTATACGTCATCAGGTAATACTATATAACGTTATACATTATTACGTAATAGCATATAACGTTTACGTTATAACGTAGCAGTATATAACGTTATACGTCATCACGTAATACTATATGACGTTACACGTTATTGCGTAACAGTATATAACGTTATACGTTAAACGTAATAGTATATAACGTTATACGTCATAATGTAATAGTATATAACGGTATACGTCATAACGTAATAATATATAACGTTATACGTCGTCACGTAATACTATATGACGTTACACGTTATTGCGTAACAGTATATAACGTTATACGTTAAACGTAATAGTATATAACGTTACCGTTATTACGTAACAGTATATAACGTTATACGTTATTACGTAATAGCATATAACGTTATACGTTATAATCTAATAGTATATAACGTTATACGTTAGTACGTAACAGTATATAACGTTATACGTTATAACGTAATAATATATGACGTTATACGTTACTACGTAAGAGTATATACCGTTATACGTTATAACGTAGTAGTATATAACGTTATACGTCATCAGGTAATACTATATAACGTTACACGTTATTACGTAACAGTATATAACGTTATACGATAAACGTAATAGTATATAACGTTATACGTCATAATGTAATAGTATATAACGTTATACGTCATAACGTAATAGTATATAACGTTATACGTCATAACGTAATAGTATATAACGTTACACGTTTTCAGGTAATACTACATAACGTTTAACGTTATAACATAAATGTATATAACGTTATACGTTATAACATAGTAGTATATAACGTTATACATTATTACGTAATAGCATATAACGTTTACGTTATAACGTAGCAGTATATAACGTTATACGTCATCACGTAATACTATATAACGTTACACGTTATTACGTAACAGTATATAACGTTATACGTTAAACGCAATAGTATATAACGTTATACGTCATAATGTAATAGTATATAACGTTATACGTCATAACGTAATAGTATATAACGTTATACGTCATAACGTAATAGTATATAACGTTACACGTTATAAGGTAATACTACATAACGCTTTACGTGATAACATAAATGTATGTAACGTTATACGTTATAACGTAATAGTATATAACGTTATACGTCATAACGTAATACTATATAACGTTATACATTATTATGTAATAGCATATAACGTTTACGTTATAACGTAGCAGTATATAACGTTATACGTCATCAGGTAATACTATATAACGTTACACGTTATTACGTAACAGTATATAACGTTATACGTTATTACGTAATAGCATATAACGTTATACGTTATAATCTAATAGTATATAACGTTATACGTTAGTACGTAACAGTATATAACTTTATACGTTATAACGTAATAGTATATGACGTTATACGTTACTACGTAAGAGTATATAACGTTATACGTTATAACGTAGTAGTATATAACGTTATACGTCATCAGGTAATACTATATAACGTTACACGTTATTACGTAACAGTATATAACGTTATACGATAAACGTAATAGTATATAACGTTATACGTCATAATGTAATAGTATATAACGTTATACGTCATAATGTAATAGTATATAACGTTACACGTTATATGGTAATACTACATTACGTTTTACGTTATAACATAAATGTATATAACGTTATACGTTATAACATAGTAGTATATAACGTTATAAATTATTACGTAATAGCATATAACGTTTACGTTATGACGTAGCAGTATATAACGTTATACGTCATCAGGTAATACTATATAAAGTTACACGTTATTACGTAACAGTACATAACGTTATACGTTATAACGTAGCAGTATATAACGTTATACGTCATCAGGTAATACTATATAACGTTACACGTTATTACGTAACAGTATATAATGTTATACGTTAAACGTAATAGTATATAACGTTATACGTCATAATGTAATAGTATATAACGTTATACGTTATAAAGTAATACTATAAAACGTTATACTGTTAATATGTAATAGTATATAACGTTGTACGTCATAACGTAATTGTATATAAAGTTACACGTTATAAGGTAATACTACATAACGTTTTACGTTATAACATAATAGTATATAACTTTATACGTTATAACGTAATAGTATATAACGTTATACGTCATAACGTAATAGTACATAACGTTACAGGTTATAAGGTAATGCTACCTTAACGTTATACGTTATAACATAATTGTATATAACGTTATACGTTATTACGTAACATTATATAACGTTATACGTTAGTACGTAATAGTATATAACGTTATACGTCATAACGTAATAGTATATAACGTTACACGTTATAAGGTAATACTACATATAGTTTTACGTTTAAGCGTAATAGTATATAACGTTACACGTTATAAGGTAATACTACATAACGTTTTACGTTATAACGTAATAGTATTTAACGGTATACGTCATTAGGTAATGCTATATAACGATATACGTTATTACGTAACATTATGTAACATTATACGTTAGTACGTAACAGTATATAACGTTATACGTTAAACGTAATGGTATATAACGTTACACGTTATTACGTAACAGTATATAACGTTATACGTTAAACGTAATAGTATATAACGTTATACGTCATTAGGTAATACTATATAACGATATACGTTATTACGTAACATTATGTAACATTATACGTTAGTACGTAATAGTATATAACGTTATACGCTAGTACGTAATAATATATAACGTTATACGTTAGTAAGTAATATTATATATCGTTATACGTTAGTACGTAATAGTATATGACGTTATACGTTAGTACGTAATAGTATATGACGTTATACGTATGACGTAATAGTATATAACTTTATACGTTGTAACGTAATAGTATATGACGTTATACGACATTAGGTAATACTATAAAACGTTACACGTTATTACGTAATAGTATATAACGTTATACGTTAGTACGTAATAGTATATAACGTTATAAGTCATATCGTAGTAGTACATAACGTCACAAGTTATAAGGTAATACTACATAACGTTTTACGTTATAACGTCATAGTATGTAACGTTATACGTTATAACGTAATAGTATATAACGTTATACGTCATTAGGTAATACTATATAACGATATACGTTATTACGTAACATTATATAACATTATACGTTAGTACGTAATAGTATATAACGTTATACGTCATAACGTAATAGTATATAACGTTATACGTTATAATTGAGTAGTATATAACGTTATACGTCATCAGGTAATACTATATAATGTTATACTGTTAGTACGTAATAGTATATAACGTTATACGTTAGTACGTAATAGTATATACCGTTATATGTCATATCGTAATAGTACATAACGTCACAAGTTATAAGGTAATACTACATAACGTTTTACGTTATAACGTCATAGTTTGTAACGTTATACGTTATAGCATAGTAGTATATAACGTTATACGTCATCAGGTAATACTATATAACGTTACACGTTATTACGTAATAGTATATAACTTTATACGTTATAACGTAATAGTATATAACGTTATACGTTCCTACGTAAGAGTATATAACGTTAAACGTTATAACGTAGTAGTATATAACGTTCTACGTCATCAGGTAATACTATATAACGTTACACGTTATTACGTAATAGTATATAACTTTATACGTTATAACGTAATAGTATATAACGTTATACGTCATTAGGTAACACTATATAACGTTATACGTTATTACGTAATAGTATATAACGTTATAAGTTATAAAGTAATACTATATAATGTTATACTGTAAGTACGTAGTAGTATATAACGTTATACGTTACGACGAAAGAGTATATCACGTTATACGGTAATACGTAATAGTATATAACGTTATACGTTATAACTGAGTAGTATACAACGTTATACGTCATCAGGTAATACTACATAACGTTATACTGTTAGTACGTAATTTTATATAATGTTGCACGTTATAAGGTAATACTACATAATGTTTTACGTTATAACATAAGGGTATTTAAAGTTTTACGTTATAACGTAGTAGTATATAACGTTATACGTCATCAGGTTATACTATATAACGTTACACGTTATTACGTAACAGTATATAACGTTTTACTTTACAACATAATGGTATATAACGTTATACGTTATA
This sequence comes from Bombus pascuorum, assembly GCF_905332965.1. Classification (NCBI taxonomy): domain Eukaryota; kingdom Metazoa; phylum Arthropoda; class Insecta; order Hymenoptera; family Apidae; genus Bombus; species Bombus pascuorum. The sequence goes on from NC_083492.1 coordinate 10,343,228, forward strand.
ACGTAGTAGTGTATAACGTTATACGTCATCAGGTAATACTATGTAACGTTACACGTTATTACGTAATAGTATATAACTTTATACGTTATAATGTAATAGTATATAACGTTATGCGTCATCAGGTAATACTATATAACGTTATACGTCATCAGATAATACTATATAACGTTACACGTTATTACGTAACAGTATATAACGTTATACGTTATAACGTAATAGTATATAACGTTATACGTCATACCGTAATAGTATATAAAGTTATACGTATGACGTAATAGTATATAACGTTGTACGTTATAACGTAGTAGTATATAACGTTATACGTCATCAGGTAATACTATATAACGTTATAAGTTATTACGTAATAGTATATAACGTTATACGTTATAACGTAATAGTAAATAACGTTATACGTCATAACGTAATAGTACATAACGTTACAGGTTATAAGGTAATGCTACCTTAACGTTATACGTTATAACATAATAGTATATAACGTTACACGTTATTACGTAACAGTATATAACGTTATACGATAAACGTAATAGTATATAACGTTATACGTCATAATGTAATAGTATATAACGTTATACGTCATAACGTAATTGTATATAAAGTTACACGTTATAAGGTAATACTACATAACGTTTTACGTTATAACATAATAGTATATAACGTTACACGTTATTACGTAACAGTATATAACGTTATACGATAAACGTAATAGTATATAACGTTATACGTCATAATGTAATAGTATATAACGTTATACGTCATAACGTAATAGTATATAACGTTATACGTCATAACGTAATAGTATATAACGTTACACGTTTTCAGGTAATACTACATAACGTTTAACGTTATAACATAAATGTATATAACGTTATACGTTATAACATAGTAGTATATAACGTTATACATTATTACGTAATAGCATATAACGTTTACGTTATAACGTAGCAGTATATAACGTTATACGTCATCACGTAATACTATATAACGTTACACGTTATTACGTAACAGTATATAACGTTATACGTTAAACGCAATAGTATATAACGTTATACGTCATAATGTAATAATATATAACGTTATACGTCATAACGTAATAGTATATAACGTTATACGTCATCAGGTAATACTATATAACGTTATAAGTTATTACGTAATAGTATATAACGTTATACGTTATAACTGAGTAGTATACAACGTTATACGTCATCAGGTAATACTACATAACGTTATACTGTTAGTACGTAATTTTATATAATGTTGCACGTTATAAGGTAATACTACATAATGTTTTACGTTATAACATAAGGGTATTTAAAGTTTTACGTTATAACGTAGTAGTATATAACGTTATACGTCATCAGGTTATACTATATAACGTTACACGTTATTACGTAACAGTATATAACGTTTTACTTTACAACATAATGGTATATAACGTTATACGTTATAACGTAGTAGTGTATAACGTTATACGTCATCAGGTAATACTATGTAACGTTACACGTTATTACGTAATAGTATATAACTTTATACGTTATAATGTAATAGTATATAACGTTATGCGTCATCAGGTAATACTATATAACGTTATACGTCATCAGGTAATACTATATAACGTTACACGTTATTACGTAACAGTATATAACGTTATACGTTATAACGTAATAGTATATAACGTTATACGTCATACCGTAATAGTATATAAAGTTATACGTATGACGTAATAGTATATAACGTTGTACGTTATAACGTAGTAGTATATAACGTTATACGTCATCAGGTAATACTATATAACGTTATAAGTTATTACGTAATAGTATATAACGTTATACGTTATAACGTAATAGTATATAACGTTATACGTCATAACGTAATAGTACATAACGTTACAGGTTATAAGGTAATGCTACCTTAACGTTATACGTTATAACATAATAGTGTATAACGTTATACGTTATAACGTAGTAGTATATAACGTTATACGTTATAGAGTAATACTATAAAACGTTATACTGTTAATACGTAATAGTATATAACGTTGTACGTCATAACGTAATTGTATATAAAGTTACACGTTATAAGGTAATACTACATAACGTTTTACGTTATAACATAATAGTATATAACTTTATACGTTATAACGTAATAGTATATAACGTTATACGTCATAACGTAATAGTACATAACGTTACAGGTTATAAGGTAATGCTACCTTAACGTTATACGTTATAACATAATAGTATATAACGTTACACGTTATTACGTAACAGTATATAACGTTATACGATAAACGTAATAGTATATAACGTTATACGTCATAATGTAATAGTATATAACGTTATACGTCATAACGTAATTGTATATAAAGTTACACGTTATAAGGTAATACTACATAACGTTTTACGTTATAACATAATAGTATATAACGTTACACGTTATTACGTAACAGTATATAACGTTATACGATAAACGTAATAGTATATAACGTTATACGTCATAATGTAATAGTATATAACGTTATACGTCATAACGTAATAGTATATAACGTTATACGTCATAACGTAATAGTATATAACGTTACACGTTTTCAGGTAATACTACATAACGTTTAACGTTATAACATAAATGTATATAACGTTATACGTTATAACATAGTAGTATATAACGTTATACATTATTACGTAATAGCATATAACGTTTACGTTATAACGTAGCAGTATATAACGTTATACGTCATCACGTAATACTATATAACGTTACACGTTATTACGTAACAGTATATAACGTTATACGTTAAACGCAATAGTATATAACGTTATACGTCATAATGTAATAATATATAACGTTATACGTCATAACGTAATAGTATATAACGTTATACGTCATCAGGTAATACTATATAACGTTATAAGTTATTACGTAATAGTATATAACGTTATACGTTATAACTGAGTAGTATACAACGTTATACGTCATCAGGTAATACTACATAACGTTATACTGTTAGTACGTAATTTTATATAATGTTGCACGTTATAAGGTAATACTACATAATGTTTTACGTTATAACATAAGGGTATTTAAAGTTTTACGTTATAACGTAGTAGTATATAACGTTATACGTCATCAGGTAATACTATGTAACGTTACACGTTATTACGTAATAGTATATAACTTTATACGTTATAATGTAATAGTATATAACGTTATGCGTCATCAGGTAATACTATATAACGTTATACGTCATCAGGTAATACTATATAACGTTACACGTTATTACGTAACAGTATATAACGTTATACGTTATAACGTAATAGTATATAACGTTATACGTCATACCGTAATAGTATATAACGTTATACGTCATCAGGTAATACTATATAACGTTACACGTTATTACGTAACAGTATATAACGTTATACGTTATAACGTAATAGTATATAACGTTATACGTCATACCGTAATAGTATATAAAGTTATACGTATGACGTAATAGTATATAACGTTGTACGTTATAACGTAGTAGTATATAACGTTATACGTCATCAGGTAATACTATATAACGTTATAAGTTATTACGTAATAGTATATAACGTTATACGTTATAACGTAATAGTATATAACGTTATACGTCATAACGTAATAGTACATAACGTTACAGGTTATAAGGTAATGCTACCTTAACGTTATACGTTATAACATAATAGTGTATAACGTTATACGTTATAACGTAGTAGTATATAACGTTATACGTTATAGAGTAATACTATAAAACGTTATACTGTTAATACGTAATAGTATATAACGTTGTACGTCATAACGTAATTGTATATAAAGTTACACGTTATAAGGTAATTCTACATAACGTTTTACGTTATAACATAATAGTATATAACTTTATACGTTATAACGTAATAGTATATAACGTTATACGTCATAACGTAATAGTACATAACGTTACAGGTTATAAGGTAATGCTACCTTAACGTTATACGTTATAACATAATAGTATATAACGTTACACGTTATTACGTAACAGTATATAACGTTATACGATAAACGTAATAGTATATAACGTTATACGTCATAATGTAATAGTATATAACGTTATACGTCATAACGTAATTGTATATAAAGTTACACGTTATAAGGTAATACTACATAACGTTTTACGTTATAACATAATAGTATATAACGTTACACGTTATTACGTAACAGTATATAACGTTATACGATAAACGTAATAGTATATAACGTTATACGTCATAATGTAATAGTATATAACGTTATACGTCATAATGTAATAGTATATAACGTTATACGTCATAACGTAATAGTATATAACGTTACACGTTTTCAGGTAATACTACATAACGTTTAACGTTATAACATAAATGTATATAACGTTATACGTTATAACATAGTAGTATATAACGTTATACATTATTACGTAATAGCATATAACGTTTACGTTATAACGTAGCAGTATATAACGTTATACGTCATCACGTAATACTATATAACGTTACACGTTATTACGTAACAGTATATAACGTTATACGTTATTACGTAATAGCATATAACGTTATACGTTATAATCTAATAGTATATAACGTTATACGTTAGTACGTAACAGTATATAACTTTATACGTTATAACGTAATAGTATATGACGTTATACGTTACTACGTAAGAGTATATAACGTTATACGTTATAACGTAGTAGTATATAACGTTATACGTCATCAGGTAATACTATATAACGTTATACATTATTACGTAATAGCATATAACGTTTACGTTATAACGTAGCAGTATATAACGTTATACGTCATCAGGTAATACTATATAAAGTTACACGATATTACGTAACAGTACATAACGTTATACGTTATAACGTAGCAGTATATAACGTTATACGTCATCAGGTAATACTATATAACGTTACACGTTATTACGTAACAGTATATAACGTTATACGATAAACGTAATAGTATATAACGTTATACGTCATAATGTAATAGTATATAACGTTATACGTCATTAGGTAATACTATATAACGATATACGTTATTACGTAACATTATATAACATTATACGTTAGTACGTAATAGTATATAACGTTATACGTCATAACGTAATAGTATATAACGTTACACGTTATAAGGTAATACTACATAACGTTTTACGTTATAACATAAATGTATATAACTTTATACGTTATAACGTAATAGTATATAACGTTATACGATAAACGTAATAGTATATAACGTTATACGTCATAATGTAATAGTATATAACGTTATACGTCATAACGTAATAGTATATAACGTTATACGTCATAACGTAATAGTATATAACGTTACACGTTTTCAGGTAATACTACATAACGTTTAACGTTATAACATAAATGTATATAACGTTATACGTTATAACATAGTAGTATATAACGTTATACATTATTACGTAATAGCATATAACGTTTACGTTATAACGTAGCAGTATATAACGTTATACGTCATCACGTAATACTATATAACGTTACACGTTATTACGTAACAGTATATAACGTTATACGTTAAACGCAATAGTATATAACGTTATACGTCATAATGTAATAATATATAACGTTATACGTCATAACGTAATAGTATATAACGTTATACGTCATCAGGTAATACTATATAACGTTATAAGTTATTACGTAATAGTATATAACGTTATACGTTATAACTGAGTAGTATACAACGTTATACGTCATCAGGTAATACTACATAACGTTATACTGTTAGTACGTAATTTTATATAAAGTTGCACGTTATAAGGTAATACTACATAATGTTTTACGTTATAACATAAGGGTATTTAAAGTTTTACGTTATAACGTAGTAGTATATAACGTTATACGTCATCAGGTTATACTATATAACGTTACACGTTATTACGTAACAGTATATAACGTTTTACTTTACAACATAATGGTATATAACGTTATACGTTATAACGTAGTAGTGTATAACGTTATACGTCATCAGGTAATACTATGTAACGTTACACGTTATTACGTAATAGTATATAACTTTATACGTTATAATGTAATAGTATATAACGTTATGCGTCATCAGGTAATACTATATAACGTTATACGTCATCAGGTAATACTATATAACGTTACACGTTATTACGTAACAGTATATAACGTTATACGTTATAACGTAATAGTATATAACGTTATACGTCATACCGTAATAGTATATAAAGTTATACGTATGACGTAATAGTATATAACGTTGTACGTTATAACGTAGTAGTATATAACGTTATACGTCATCAGGTAATACTATATAACGTTATAAGTTATTACGTAATAGTATATAACGTTATACGTTATAACGTAATAGTATATAACGTTATACGTCATAACGTAATAGTACATAACGTTACAGGTTATAAGGTAATGCTACCTTAACGTTATACGTTATAACATAATAGTGTATAACGTTATACGTTATAACGTAGTAGTATATAACGTTATACGTTATAGAGTAATACTATAAAACGTTATACTGTTAATACGTAATAGTATATAACGTTGTACGTCATAACGTAATTGTATATAAAGTTACACGTTATAAGGTAATTCTACATAACGTTTTACGTTATAACATAATAGTATATAACTTTATACGTTATAACGTAATAGTATATAACGTTATACGTCATAACGTAATAGTACATAACGTTACAGGTTATAAGGTAATGCTACCTTAACGTTATACGTTATAACATAATAGTATATAACGTTACACGTTATTACGTAACAGTATATAACGTTATACGATAAACGTAATAGTATATAACGTTATACGTCATAATGTAATAGTATATAACGTTATACGTCATAACGTAATTGTATATAAAGTTACACGTTATAAGGTAATACTACATAACGTTTTACGTTATAACATAATAGTATATAACGTTACACGTTATTACGTAACAGTATATAACGTTATACGATAAACGTAATAGTATATAACGTTATACGTCATAATGTAATAGTATATAACGTTATACGTCATAACGTAATAGTATATAACGTTATACGTCATAACGTAATAGTATATAACGTTACACGTTTTCAGGTAATACTACATAACGTTTAACGTTATAACATAAATGTATATAACGTTATACGTTATAACATAGTAGTATATAACGTTATACATTATTACGTAATAGCATATAACGTTTACGTTATAACGTAGCAGTATATAACGTTATACGTCATCACGTAATACTATATAACGTTACACGTTATTACGTAACAGTATATAACGTTATACGTTATTACGTAATAGCATATAACGTTATACGTTATAATCTAATAGTATATAACGTTATACGTTAGTACGTAACAGTATATAACTTTATACGTTATAACGTAATAGTATATGACGTTATACGTTACTACGTAAGAGTATATAACGTTATACGTTATAACGTAGTAGTATATAACGTTATACGTCATCAGGTAATACTATATAACGTTATACATTATTACGTAATAGCATATAACGTTTACGTTATAACGTAGCAGTATATAACGTTATACGTCATCAGGTAATACTATATAAAGTTACACGATATTACGTAACAGTACATAACGTTATACGTTATAACGTAGCAGTATATAACGTTATACGTCATCAGGTAATACTATATAACGTTACACGTTATTACGTAACAGTATATAACGTTATACGATAAACGTAATAGTATATAACGTTATACGTCATAATGTAATAGTATATAACGTTATACGTCATTAGGTAATACTATATAACGATATACGTTATTACGTAACATTATATAACATTATACGTTAGTACGTAATAGTATATAACGTTATACGTCATAACGTAATAGTATATAACGTTACACGTTATAAGGTAATACTACATAACGTTTTACGTTATAACATAAATGTATATAACTTTATACGTTATAACGTAATAGTATATAACGTTATACGTCATAACGTAATAGTACATAACGTTACAGGTTATAAGGTAATGCTACCTTAACGTTATACGTTATAACATAATTGTATATAACGTTATACGTTATTACGTAACATTATATAACGTTATACGTTAGTACGTAATAGTATATAACGTTATACGTCATAACGTAATAGTATATAACGTTACACGTTATAAGGTAATACTACATATAGTTTTACGTTTAAGCGTAATAGTATATAACGTTACACGTTATAAGGTAATACTACATAACGTTTTACGTTATAACGTAATAGTATTTAACGGTATACGTCATTAGGTAATGCTATATAACGATATACGTTATTACGTAACATTATGTAACATTACACGTTATTACGTAACAGTATATAACGTTATACGTTATTACGTAATAGTATATAACGTTAGACGTCATAATGTAATAGTATATAACGTTATACGTCATAATGTAATAGTATATAACGTTACACGTTATATGGTAATACTACATTACGTTTTACGTTTTAACATAAATGTATATAACGTTATACGTTATAACATAGTAGTATATAACGTTATACATTATTACGTAATAGCATATAACGTTTACGTTATAACGTAGCAGTATATAACGTTATACGACATCAGGTAATACTATATAAAGTTACACGTTATTACGTAACAGTACATAACGTTATACGTTATAACGTAGCAGTATATAACGTTATACGTCATCAGGTAATACTATATAACGTTACACGTTATTACGTAACAGTATATAACGTTATACGATAAACGTAATAGTATATAACGTTATACGTCATAATGTAATAGTATATAACGTTACACGTCATTAGGTAATACTATATAACGATATACGTTATTACGTAACATTATATAACATTATACGTTAGTACGTAATAGTATATAACGTTATACGTCATAACGTAATAGTATATAACGTTACACGTTATAAGGTAATACTACATAACGTTTTACGTTATAACATAAATGTATATAACTTTATACGTTATAACGTAATAGTATATAACGTTATACGTCATAACGTAATAGTACATAACGTTACAGGTTATAAGGTAATGCTACCTTAACGTTATACGTTATAACATAATTGTATATAACGTTATACGTTATTACGTAACATTATATAACGTTATACGTTAGTACGTAATAGTATATAACGTTATACGTCATAACGTAATAGTATATAACGTTACACGTTATAAGGTAATACTACATATAGTTTTACGTTTAAGCGTAATAGTATATAACGTTACACGTTATAAGGTAATACTACATAACGTTTTACGTTATAACGTAATAGTATTTAACGGTATACGTCATTAGGTAATGCTATATAACGATATACGTTATTACGTAACATTATGTAACATTATACTTTAGTACGTAATAGTATATAATGTTATACGCTAGTACGTAATAATATATTACGTTATACGTTAGTAAGTAATATTATATATCGTTATACGTTGGTACGTAATAGTATATAACGTTATACGTTAGTACGTAATAGTATATAACGTTATACGTTAGTACGTAATAATATATAACGTTATAAGTTAGTAAGTAATATTATATATCGTTATACGTTAGTACGTAATAGTATATGACGTTATACGTTAGTACGTAATAGTATATGACGTTATAGGTATGACGTAATAGTATATAACTTTATACGTTATAACGTAATAGTATATGACGTTATACGTCATCAGGTAATACTATATAACGTTACACGTTATTACGTAACAGTATATAACGTTATACGTTAAACGTAATAGTACATAACGTTACACGTTATTACGTAACAGTATATAACGTTATACGTTAAACGTAATAGTATATAACGTTATACGTCATTAGGTAATACTATATAACGATATACGTTATTACGTAACATTATGTAACATTATACGTTAGTACGTAATAGTATATAACGTTATACGCTAGTACGTAATAATATATAACGTTATACGTTAGTAAGTAATATTATATATCGTTATACGTTAGTACGTAATAGTATATGACGTTATACGTTAGTACGTAATAGTATATGACGTTATACGTATGACGTAATAGTATATAACTTTATACGTTGTAACGTAATAGTATATGACGTTATACGACATTAGGTAATACTATAAAACGTTACACGTTATTACGTAATAGTATATAACGTTATACGTTAGTACGTAATAGTATATAACGTTATAAGTCATATCGTAGTAGTACATAACGTCACAAGTTATAAGGTAATACTACATAACGTTTTACGTTATAACGTCATAGTATGTAACGTTATACGTTATAACGTAATAGTATATAACGTTATACGTCATTAGGTAATACTATATAACGATATACGTTATTACGTAACATTATATAACATTATACGTTAGTACGTAATAGTATATAACGTTATACGTCATAACGTAATAGTATATAACGTTATACGTTATAACTGAGTAGTATATAACGTTATACGTCATCAGGTAATACTATATAATGTTATACTGTTAGTACGTAATAGTATATAACGTTATACGTTAGTACGTAATAGTATATACCGTTATATGTCATATCGTAATAGTACATAACGTCACAAGTTATAAGGTAATACTACATAACGTTTTACGTTATAACGTCATAGTTTGTAACGTTATACGTTATAGCGTAGTAGTATATAACGTTATACGTCATCAGGTAATACTATATAACGTTACACGTTATTACGTAATAGTATATAACTATATACGTTATAACGTAATAGTATATAACGTTATACGTTCCTACGTAAGAGTATATAACGTTAAACGTTATAACGTAGTAGTATATAACGTTCTACGTCATCAGGTAATACTATATAACGTTACACGTTATTACGTAATAGTATATAACTTTATACGTTATAACGTAATAGTATATAACGTTATACGTCATTAGGTAACACTATATAACGTTATACGTTATTACGTAATAGTATATAACGTTATAAGTTATATAGTACTACTATATAATGTTATACTGTAAGTACGTAGTAGTATATAACGTTATACGTTACGACGAAAGAGTATATCACGTTATACGGTAATACGTAATAGTATATAACGTTATACGTTATAACTGAGTAGTATACAACGTTATACGTCATCAGGTAATACTACATAACGTTATACTGTTAGTACGTAATTTTATATAATGTTGCACGTTATAAGGTAATACTACATAATGTTTTACGTTATAACATAAGGGTATTTAAAGTTTTACGTTATAACGTAGTAGTATATAACGTTATACGTCATCAGGTTATACTATATAACGTTACACGTTATTACGTAACAGTATATAACGTTTTACTTTACAACATAATGGTATATAACGTTATACGTTATAACTTAGTAGTGTATAACGTTATACGTCATCAGGTAATACTATGTAACGTTACACGTTATTACGTAATAGTATATAACTTTATACGTTATAATGTAATAGTATATAACGTTATGCGTCATCAGGTAATACTATATAACGTTATACGTCATCAGGTAATACTATATAACGTTACACGTTATTACGTAACAGTATATAACGTTATACGTTATAACGTAATAGTATATAACGTTATACGTCATACCGTAATAGTATATAAAGTTATACGTATGACGTAATAGTATATAACGTTGTACGTTATAACGTAGTAGTATATAACGTTATACGTCATCAGGTAATACTATATAACGTTATAAGTTATTACGTAATAGTATATAACGTTATACGTTATAACGTAATAGTATATAACGTTATACGTCATAACGTAATAGTACATAACGTTACAGGTTATAAGGTAATGCTACCTTAACGTTATACGTTATAACATAGTAGTGTATAACGTTATACGTTATAACGTAGTAGTATATAAAGTTATACGTTATAGAGTAATACTATAAAACGTTATACTGTTAATACGTAATAGTATATAACGTTGTACGTCATAACGTAATTGTATATAAAGTTACACGTTATAAGGTAATACTACATAACGTTTTACGTTATAACATAATAGTATATAACTTTATACGTTATAACGTAATAGTATATAACGTTATACGTCATAACGTAATAGTACATAACGTTACAGGTTATAAGGTAATGCTACCTTAACGTTATACGTTATAACATAATAGTGTATAACGTTATACGTTATAACGTAGTAGTATATAACGTTATACGATATAACTGAGTAGTATATAACGTTATACGTCATTAGGTAATACTAAATAACGTTATACGTTATTACGTAACATTAGATAACGTTATACGTTAGTACGTAATAGTATATAACGTTTTACGTCATACCGTAATAGTATATAAAGTTATACGTATGACGTAATAGTATATAACGTTGTACGTTATAACGTAGTAGTATATAACGTTATACGTCATCAGGTAATACTATATAACGTTATAAGTTATTACGTAATTGTATATAACTTTACACGTTATTACGTAACATTATACAACGTTATACGTTAGTACGTAATAGTATATAACGTTATAGGTCATCAGGTAATACTATATAACGTTATACATTATTACGTAATAGCATATAACGTTATACGTTATAATCTAATAGTATATAACGTTATACGTTAGTACGTAACGGTATATAACGTTATACGTTATAACGTAATAGTATATGACGTTATACGTTACTACGTAAGAGTATATAACGTTAAACGTTATAACGTAGTAGTATATAACGTTATACGTTATCAGGTAATACTCTATAACGTTATACATTATTACGTAATAGCATATAACGTTTACGTTATAACGTAGCAGTATATAACGTTATACGTCATCAGGTAATACTATATAACGTTACACGTTATTACGTAACAGTATATAACGTTATTCGTTAAACGTAATAGTATATAACGTTATACGTCATAACGTAATAGTATATAACGTTATACGTCATAACGTAATAGCATATAACGTTATACGTCATAACGTAATAGTATATAACGTTATACGTCTTAACGTAATAGTCTATAACGTTATACGTCATAACGTAATAGTATATAACGTTAAACGTCATAACGTAATAGTATATAACGTTACACGTTATAAGGTAATACTACATAACGTTTTACGTTATAACATAAATGTGTATTACGTTATACGTTTCAACATAGTAGTATATAACGTTATACGTCATCAGGTAATACTATATAATGTTATACTGTTAGTTCGTAATAGTATATATCTTTATACGTTATAACGTAATAGTATATAACGTTATACGTCATCAGGTAATACTATATAACGTTACACGTTATTACGTAACAGTATATAACGTTATACGTTATAACGAAATAGTATATAACGTTATACGTATGACGTAATAGTATATAACGTTATACGTTATAACGTAGTAGTATATAACGTTATACGTCATCAGGTAATACTATATAACGTTATAAGTTAGTACGTAATAGTATATAACGTTATACGTCAGTACGTAATAGTATATAACGCTTTACGTTATAACATAATTGTATATAACGGTATACGTTATTACGTAACATTATATAACATTATACGTTAGTACGTAATAGTATATACCGTTATATGTCATAACGTAATAGTATATAACGTTACACGTTATAAGGTAATACTACATAACGTTATACGTTATAACGTAATAGTGTATAACGTTATACGTTATAACGTAGTAGTATATAACGTTATACGTCATCAGGTAATACTATATAACATTACAAGTTATTACGCAATAGTATATAACGTTATACCATATGACGTAATAGTATATAACGTTATACGTTAGTACGTAATAGTATATAACGTTATACGTTAGTACGTAATAGTATATAACGTTATAAGTCATATCGTAGTAGTACATAACGTCACAAGTTATAAGGTAATCCTACATAACGTTTTACGTTATAACGTCATAGTATGTAACGTTATACGTTATAGCGTAGTAGTATATAACGTTATACGTTATTACGTAACATTATATAACTTTATACGTTATAACGTAATAGTATATAACGTTATACGTCAATAGGTAATACTATATAACGTTATACGTATGACGTAATAGTATATAACTTTATACGTTATAACGTAATGGTATATAACGTTATACGTTATAACGTAATAGTATATAACGTTATACGTCATAACGTAATAGTACACAACGGTACAGGTTATAAGGTAATGCTACCTTAACGTTATACTTATAACATAATAGTGTATAACGTTATTACACGTTATTACGTAACCGTATATAACGTTACACGTTATAAGGTAATACTACATAACGTTATACGCTATAACGTAATAGTATATAACGTTATACGTCATCAGGTAATACTATATAATGTTATACTGTTAGTACGTAATAGTATATAACGTTATACGTCATTAGGTAATATTATATAACGATATACGTTATTACGTAACATTATATAACATTATACGTTAGTACGTAATAGTATATAACGTTATACGTCATAACGTAATAGTATATAACGTTATACGTTATAACTAAGTAGTATATAACGTTATACGTCATCAGGTAATACTATATAATGTTATACTGTTAGTACGTAATAGTATATAACGTTATACGTTAGTACGTAATAGTATATACCGTTATATGTCATATCGTAATAGTACATAACGTCACAAGTTATAAGGTAATACTACATAACGTTATACGTTATAACGTAATAGTGTATAACGTTATACGTTATAACGTAGTAGTATATAACGTTATACGTCATCAGGTAATACTATATAACGTTACAAGTTATTACGCAATAGTATATAGCTTTATACGTTATAACGTAATAGTATATAACGTTATACGTCGTTAGGTAATACTATATAACGTTACCCGTTATTACGTAACATTAGATAACGTTATACGTTAGTACGTAATAGTATATAACGTTATACGTCATAACGTAATAGTATATTACGTTACACGTTATAAGGTAATACTACATAACGTTTTACGTTATAACATAATTGTATATAACGTTATACGTTATTACGTAACATTATATAACGTTATACGTTAGTACGTAATAGTATATAACGTTATACGTCATAACGTAATAGTATATATCTTTACACGTTATAAGGTAATACTACATAACGTTTTACGTTATAACGTCATAGTATGTAACGTTATACGTTATAACGTAATAGTATATAACGTTATACGTCATTAGGTAATACTATATAACGATATACGTTATTACGTAACATTATATAACATTATACGTTAGTACGTAATAGTATATAACGTTATACGTCATAACGTAATAGTATATAACGTTATACGTTATAACTAAGTAGTATATAACGTTATACGTCATCAGGTAATACTATATAATGTTATACTGTTAGTACGTAATAGTATATAACGTTATACGTTAGTACGTAATAGTATATACCGTTATATGTCATATCGTAATAGTACATAACGTCACAAGTTATAAGGTAATACTACATAACGTTATACGTTATAACGTAATAGTGTATAACGTTATACGTTATAACGTAGTAGTATATAACGTTATACGTCATCAGGTAATACTATATAACGTTACAAGTTATTACGCAATAGTATATAGCTTTATACGTTATAACGTAATAGTATATAACGTTATACGTCGTTAGGTAATACTATATAACGTTACCCGTTATTACGTAACATTAGATAACGTTATACGTTAGTACGTAATAGTATATAACGTTATACGTCATAACGTAATAGTATATTACGTTACACGTTATAAGGTAATACTACATAACGTTTTACGTTATAACATAATTGTATATAACGTTATACGTTATTACGTAACATTATATAACGTTATACGTTAGTACGTAATAGTATATAACGTTATACGTCATAACGTAATAGTATATATCTTTACACGTTATAAGGTAATACTACATAACGTTTTACGTTATAACGTCATAGTATGTAACGTTATACGTTATAACGTAATAGTATATAACGTTATACGTCATTAGGTAATACTATATAACGATATACGTTATTACGTAACATTATATAACATTATACGTTAGTACGTAATAGTATATAACGTTATACGTCATAACGTAATAGTATATAACGTTATACGTTATAACTGAGTAGTATATAACGTTATACGTCATCAGGTAATACTATATAATGTTATACTGTTAGTACGTAATAGTATATAACGTTATACGTTAATACGTAATAGTATATACCGTTATATGTCATATCGTAATAGTACATAACGTCACAAGTTATAAGGTAATACTACATAACGTTTTACGTTATAACGTCATAGTTTGTAACGTTATACGTTATAGCGTAGTAGTATATAACGTTATACGTCATCAGGTAATACTATATAACGTTACACGTTATTACGTAATAGTATATAACTTTATACGTTATAACGTAATAGTATATAACGTTATACGTCATTAGGTAATACTATATAACGATATACGTTATTACGTAACATTATATAACATTATACGTTAGTACGTAATAGTATATACCGTTATATGTCATAACGTAATAGTATATAACGTTACACGTTATAAGGTAATACTACATAACGTTATATGTTATAACGTAATAGTGTATAACGTTATACGTTATAACGTAGTAGTATATAACGTTATACGTCATCAGGTAATACTATATAACGTTACAAGTTATTACGTAATAGTATATAGCTTTATACGTTATAACGTAATAGTATATAACGTTATACGTCGTTAGGCAATACTATATAACGTTATACGTTATTACGTAACATGACATAACGTCATACGTTCATACGTAATAGTATATACCGTTATACGTCATAACGTAATAGTACACAACGGTACAGGTTATAAGGTAATGCTACCTTAACGTTATACTTATAACATAATAGTCTATAACGTTATTACACGTTATTACGTAACCGTATATAACGTTACACGTTATAAGTTAATACTACATAACGTTATACGTTATAACGTAATAGTATATAACGTTATACCATATGACGTAATAGTATATAACGTTATAGATTCGTACGTAATAGTATATAACGTTATACGTCATAACGTAATAGTATATAACGTTACACGTTATAAGGTAATACTACATAACGTTTTACGTTGTAACATAAATGTATATAACGTTATACGTTATAACGTAGTAGTATATAACTTTATACGTCATCAGGTAATATTGTATAACGTTACACGTTATTACGTAACCGTATATAACGTTACACGTTATTGGGTAATAGTACATAACGTTTTACGTTATAACGTCATAGCATGTAACGTTATACGTTATAGCGTAGTAGTATATAACGTTATACGTCATCAGGTAATACTATATAACGTTACACGTTATAACGTAGTAGTATATAACGTTATACGTCATCAGGTAATACTATATAACGTTATAAGTTATTACGTAATTGTATATAACTTTATACGTTATTACGTAACATTATACAACGTTATACGCTAGTACGTAATAGTATATAACGTTATAGGTCATCAGGTAATACTATATAACGTT
This sequence comes from Bombus pascuorum, assembly GCF_905332965.1. Taxonomy (NCBI): domain Eukaryota; kingdom Metazoa; phylum Arthropoda; class Insecta; order Hymenoptera; family Apidae; genus Bombus; species Bombus pascuorum. The sequence continues at coordinate 10,360,943 of NC_083492.1, forward strand.
ATACATTATTACGTAATAGCATATAACGTTATACGTTATAATCTAATAGTATATAACGTTATACGTTATAACGTAATAGTATATGACGTTATACGTTACTACGTAAGAGTATATAACGTTAAACGTTATAACGTAGTAGTATATAGCGTTATACGTTATCAGGTAATACTCTATAACGTTATACATTATTACGTAATAGCATATAACGTTTACGTTATAACGTAGCAGTATATAACGTTATACGTCATCAGGTAATACTATATAACGTTACACGTTATTACGTAACAGTATATAACGTTATTCGTTAAACGTAATAGTATATAACGTTATACGTCATAACGTAATAGTATATAACGTTATACGTCATAACGTAATAGTATATAACGTTATACGTCATAACGTAATAGTATATAACGTTATACGTCTTAACGTAATAGTCTATAACGTTATACGTCATAACGTAATAGTATATAACGTTAAACGTCATAACGTAATAGTATACATATAACGTTACACGTTATAAGGTAATACTACATAACGTTTTACGTTATAACATAAATGTGTATTACGTTATACGTTTCAACATAGTAGTATATAACGTTATACGTCATCAGGTAATACTATATAATGTTATACTGTTAGTACGTAATAGTATATAACGTTATACGTTATAACGTAATAGTATATAACGTTATACGTTATAACGTAATAGTATATAACGTTATACGTATGACATAATAGTAAATAACGTTATACGTCATAATGAAATAGTATATAACGTTATACGTTTCAACGTAATATTATATATCGTTATAAGTTATTACGTAATAGTATATATCGTTATACGTTACTACGTAATAGTATATAACGTTATACGTTATAAGGTAATACTACATAACGTTTTACGTTATAACGTAATAGTATAAAACGTTATACGTTATAACGTAATAGTATAAAACGTTATACGTTATTACGTAATAGTATATAACGTTATACGTTATAACTGAGTAGTATATAAAGTTATACGTCATCAGGTAATACTATATAATGTTATACTGTTAGTTCGTAATAGTATATAACGTTATACGTCATAAAGTAATAGTATATAACGTTACACGTTATAAGGTAATACTACATAACGATTTACGTTATAACGTAATAGTATATAACGTTATACGTTATATGGTAATAGTATAAAACGTTATACGTATGACTTAATAGTATATAACGTTATACGTCATAACGTAGAAGTATATAACGTTATACGTCATCAGGTAATATTATATAACGTTATACGTTATTACGTAATAGTATATAACGTTACACGTTATAAAGTAATACTACATAACGTTATACTGTTAGTACGTAATTTTATATAATGTTACACGTTATAAGGTAATACTACATAAAGTTTTACGTAATAACATAAGGGTATTTAAAGTTTTACGTTATAACGTAGTAGTATATAACGTTATACGTCATCAGGTTATACTATATAACGTTACACGTTATTACGTAACAGTATATAACGTTTTACTTTACAACATAATGGTATATAACGTTATACGTTATAACGTAGTAGTGTATAACGTTATACGTCATCAGGTAATACTATGTAACGTTACACGTTATTACGTAATAGTATATAACTTTATACGTTATAACGTAATAGTATATAACGTTATACGTCATAAAGTAATAGTGTATAACGTTACACGTTATAAGGTAATACTACATACCTATTTACGTTATAACGTAATAGTATATAACGTTATACGTTATATGGTAATAGTATAAAACGTTATACGTATGACTTAATGGTATATAACGTTATACGTCATAACGTAGAAGTATATAACGTTATACGTCATCAGGTAATATTATATAACGTTATACGTTATTACGTAATAGTATATAACGTTATACGTTATAAAGTAATACTACATAACGTTATACTGTTAGTACGTAATTTTATATAATGTTACACGTTATAAGGTAATACTACATAACGTTTTACGTAATAACATAAGGGTATTTAAAGTTTTACGTTATAACGTAGTAGTATATAACGTTATACGTCATCAGGTAATACTATATAACGTTACAAGTTATTACGTAATAGTATATAGCTTTATACGTTATAACGTAATAGTATATAACGTTATACGTCGTTAGGCAATACTATATAACGTTATACGTTATTACGTAACATGACATAACGTCATACGTTCATACGTAATAGTATATACCGTTATACGTCATAACGTAATAGTACACAACGGTACAGGTTATAAGTTAATGCTACCTTAACGTTATACTTATAACATAATAGTCTATAACGTTATTACACGTTATTACGTAACCGTATATAACGTTACACGTTATAAGGTAATACTACATAACGTTATACGTTATAACGTAATAGTATATAACGTTATACCATATGACGTAATAGTATATAACGTTATAGATTCGTACGTAATAGTATATAACGTTATACGTTATAACGTAATAGTATATGACGTTATACGTTACTACGTAATAGTATATAACGTTATACGTCATAACGTAATAGTATATAACGTTATACGTCATAACGTAATAGTATATAACGTTATACGTCATAACGTAATAGTATATAACGTTATACGTCTTAACGTAATAGTCTATAACGTTATACGTCATAACGTAATAGTATATAACGTTAAACGTCATAACGTAATAGTATATAACGTTACACGTTATAAGGTAATACTACATAACGTTTTACGTTATAACATAAATGTGTATTACGTTATACGTTTCAACATAGTAGTATATAACGTTATACGTCATCAGGTAATACTATATAATGTTATACTGTTAGTACGTAATAGTATATAACGTTATACGTTATAACGTAATAGTATATAACGTTATACGTTATTACGTAATAGTATATAACGTTATACGTTATAACTGAGTAGTATATAAAGTTATACGTCATCAGGTAATACTATATAATGTTATACTGTTAGTTCGTAATAGTATATAACGTTATACGTCATAAAGTAATAGTATATAACGTTACACGTTATAAGGTAATACTACATAACGATTTACGTTATAACGTAATAGTATATAACGTTATACGTTATATGGTAATAGTATAAAACGTTATACGTATGACTTAATAGTATATAACGTTATACGTCATAACGTAGAAGTATATAACGTTATACGTCATCAGGTAATATTATATAACGTTATACGTTATTACGTAATAGTATATAACGTTACACGTTATAAAGTAATACTACATAACGTTATACTGTTAGTACGTAATTTTATATAATGTTACACGTTATAAGGTAATACTACATAAAGTTTTACGTAATAACATAAGGGTATTTAAAGTTTTACGTTATAACGTAGTAGTATATAACGTTATACGTCATCAGGTTATACTATATAACGTTACACGTTATTACGTAACAGTATATAACGTTTTACTTTACAACATAATGGTATATAACGTTATACGTTATAACGTAGTAGTATATAACTTTATACGTCATCAGGTAATATTGTATAACGTTACACGTTATTACGTAACCGTATATAACGTTACACGTTATTGGGTAATAGTACATAACGTTTTACGTTATAACGTCATAGCATGTAACGTTATACGTTATAGCGTAGTAGTATATAACGTTATACGTCATCAGGTAATACTATATAACGTTACACGTTATAACGTAGTAGTATATAACGTTATACGTCATCAGGTAATACTATATAACGTTATAAGTTATTACGTAATTGTATATAACTTTATACGTTATTACGTAACATTATACAACGTTATACGCTAGTACGTAATAGTATATAACGTTATAGGTCATCAGGTAATACTATATAACGTTATACATTATTACGTAATAGCATATAACGTTATACGTTATAATCTAATAGTATATAACGTTATACGTTAGTACGTAACGGTATATAACGTTATACGTTATAACGTAATAGTATATGACGTTATACGTTACTACGTAAGAGTATATAACGTTAAACGTTATAACGTAGTAGTATATAACGTTATACGTTATCAGGTAATACTCTATAACGTTATACATTATTACGTAATAGCATATAACGTTTACGTTATAACGTAGCAGTATATAACGTTATACGTCATCAGGTAATACTATATAACGTTACACGTTATTACGTAACAGTATATAACGTTATTCGTTAAACGTAATAGTATATAACGTTATACGTCATAACGTAATAGTATATAACGTTATACGTCATAACGTAATAGTATATAACGTTATACGTCATAACGTAATAGTATATAACGTTATACGTCTTAACGTAATAGTCTATAACGTTATACGTCATAACGTAATAGTATATAACGTTAAACGTCATAACGTAATAGTATATAACGTTACACGTTATAAGGTAATACTACATAACGTTTTACGTTATAACATAAATGTGTATTACGTTATACGTTTCAACATAGTAGTATATAACGTTATACGTCATCAGGTAATACTATATAATGTTATACTGTTATTACGTAATAGTATATATCGTTATACGTTACTACGTAATAGTATATAACGTTACACGTTATAAGGTAATACTATATAACGTTACACGTTATTACGTAACAGTATATAACGTTTTACTTTACAACATAATGGTATATAACGTTATACGTTATAACGTAGTAGTGTATAACGTTATACGTCATCAGGTAATACTATGTAACGTTACACGTTATTACGTAATAGTATATAACTTTATACGTTATAACGTAATAGTATATAACGTTATACGTCATAAAGTAATAGTGTATAACGTTACACGTTATAAGGTAATACTACATACCTATTTACGTTATAACGTAATAGTATATAACGTTATACGTTATATGGTAATAGTATAAAACGTTATACGTATGACTTAATGGTATATAACGTTATACGTCATAACGTAGAAGTATATAACGTTATACGTCATCAGGTAATATTATATAACGTTATACGTTATTACGTAATAGTATATAACGTTATACGTTATAAAGTAATACTACATAACGTTATACTGTTAGTACGTAATTTTATATAATGTTACACGTTATAAGGTAATACTACATAACGTTTTACGTAATAACATAAGGGTATTTAAAGTTTTACGTTATAACGTAGTAGTATATAACGTTATACGTCATCAGGTAATACTATATAACGTTACAAGTTATTACGTAATAGTATATAGCTTTATACGTTATAACGTAATAGTATATAACGTTATACGTCGTTAGGCAATACTATATAACGTTATACGTTATTACGTAACATGACATAACGTCATACGTTCATACGTAATAGTATATACCGTTATACGTCATAACGTAATAGTACACAACGGTACAGGTTATAAGTTAATGCTACCTTAACGTTATACTTATAACATAATAGTCTATAACGTTATTACACGTTATTACGTAACCGTATATAACGTTACACGTTATAAGGTAATACTACATAACGTTATACGTTATAACGTAATAGTATATAACGTTATACCATATGACGTAATAGTATATAACGTTATAGATTCGTACGTAATAGTATATAACGTTATACGTTATAACGTAATAGTATATGACGTTATACGTTACTACGTAATAGTATATAACGTTATACGTCATAACGTAATAGTATATAACGTTATACGTCATAACGTAATAGTATATAACGTTATACGTCATAACGTAATAGTATATAACGTTATACGTCTTAACGTAATAGTCTATAACGTTATACGTCATAACGTAATAGTATATAACGTTAAACGTCATAACGTAATAGTATATAACGTTACACGTTATAAGGTAATACTACATAACGTTTTACGTTATAACATAAATGTGTATTACGTTATACGTTTCAACATAGTAGTATATAACGTTATACGTCATCAGGTAATACTATATAATGTTATACTGTTAGTACGTAATAGTATATAACGTTATACGTTATAACGTAATAGTATATAACGTTATACGTTATTACGTAATAGTATATAACGTTATACGTTATAACTGAGTAGTATATAAAGTTATACGTCATCAGGTAATACTATATAATGTTATACTGTTAGTTCGTAATAGTATATAACGTTATACGTCATAAAGTAATAGTATATAACGTTACACGTTATAAGGTAATACTACATAACGATTTACGTTATAACGTAATAGTATATAACGTTATACGTTATATGGTAATAGTATAAAACGTTATACGTATGACTTAATAGTATATAACGTTATACGTCATAACGTAGAAGTATATAACGTTATACGTCATCAGGTAATATTATATAACGTTATACGTTATTACGTAATAGTATATAACGTTACACGTTATAAAGTAATACTACATAACGTTATACTGTTAGTACGTAATTTTATATAATGTTACACGTTATAAGGTAATACTACATAAAGTTTTACGTAATAACATAAGGGTATTTAAAGTTTTACGTTATAACGTAGTAGTATATAACGTTATACGTCATCAGGTTATACTATATAACGTTACACGTTATTACGTAACAGTATATAACGTTTTACTTTACAACATAATGGTATATAACGTTATACGTTATAACGTAGTAGTATATAACTTTATACGTCATCAGGTAATATTGTATAACGTTACACGTTATTACGTAACCGTATATAACGTTACACGTTATTGGGTAATAGTACATAACGTTTTACGTTATAACGTCATAGCATGTAACGTTATACGTTATAGCGTAGTAGTATATAACGTTATACGTCATCAGGTAATACTATATAACGTTACACGTTATAACGTAGTAGTATATAACGTTATACGTCATCAGGTAATACTATATAACGTTATAAGTTATTACGTAATTGTATATAACTTTATACGTTATTACGTAACATTATACAACGTTATACGCTAGTACGTAATAGTATATAACGTTATAGGTCATCAGGTAATACTATATAACGTTATACATTATTACGTAATAGCATATAACGTTATACGTTATAATCTAATAGTATATAACGTTATACGTTAGTACGTAACGGTATATAACGTTATACGTTATAACGTAATAGTATATGACGTTATACGTTACTACGTAAGAGTATATAACGTTAAACGTTATAACGTAGTAGTATATAACGTTATACGTTATCAGGTAATACTCTATAACGTTATACATTATTACGTAATAGCATATAACGTTTACGTTATAACGTAGCAGTATATAACGTTATACGTCATCAGGTAATACTATATAACGTTACACGTTATTACGTAACAGTATATAACGTTATTCGTTAAACGTAATAGTATATAACGTTATACGTCATAACGTAATAGTATATAACGTTATACGTCATAACGTAATAGTATATAACGTTATACGTCATAACGTAATAGTATATAACGTTATACGTCTTAACGTAATAGTCTATAACGTTATACGTCATAACGTAATAGTATATAACGTTAAACGTCATAACGTAATAGTATATAACGTTACACGTTATAAGGTAATACTACATAACGTTTTACGTTATAACATAAATGTGTATTACGTTATACGTTTCAACATAGTAGTATATAACGTTATACGTCATCAGGTAATACTATATAATGTTATACTGTTATTACGTAATAGTATATATCGTTATACGTTACTACGTAATAGTATATAACGTTACACGTTATAAGGTAATACTACATAACGTTTTACGTTATAACGTAATAGTATAAAACGTTATACGTTATAACGTAATAGTATAAAACGTTATACGTTATTACGTAATAGTATATAACGTTATACGTTATAACTGAGTAGTATATAAAGTTATACGTCATCAGGTAATACTATATAATGTTATACTGTTAGTTCGTAATATTATATAACGTTATACGTCATAAAGTAATAGTATATAACGTTACACGTTATAAGGTAATACTACATAACGATTTACGTTATAACGTAATAGTATATAACGTTATACGTTATATGGTAATAGTATAAAACGTTATACGTATGACTTAATAGTATATAACGTTATACGTCATAACGTAGAAGTATATAACGTTATACGTCATCAGGTAATATTATATAACGTTATACGTTATTACGTAATAGTATATAACGTTACACGTTATAAAGTAATACTACATAACGTTATACTGTTAGTACGTAATTTTATGTAATGTTACACGTTATAAGGTAATACTACATAAAGTTTTACGTAATAACATAAGGGTATTTAAAGTTTTACGTTATAACGTAGTAGTATATAACGTTATACGTCATCAGGTTATACTATATAACGTTACACGTTATTACGTAACAGTATATAACGTTTTACTTTACAACATAATGGTATATAACGTTATACGTTATAACGTAGTAGTGTATAACGTTATACGTCATCAGGTAATACTATGTAACGTTACACGTTATTACGTAATAGTATATAACTTTATACGTTATAACGTAATAGTATATAACGTTATACGTCATAAAGTAATAGTGTATAACGTTACACGTTATAAGGTAATACTACATACCTATTTACGTTATAACGTAATAGTATATAACGTTATACGTTATATGGTAATAGTATAAAACGTTATACGTATGACTTAATGGTATATAACGTTATACGTCATAACGTAGAAGTATATAACGTTATACGTCATCAGGTAATATTATATAACGTTATACGTTATTACGTAATAGTATATAACGTTATACGTTATAAAGTAATACTACATAACGTTATACTGTTAGTACGTAATTTTATATAATGTTACACGTTATAAGGTAATACTACATAACGTTTTACGTAATAACATAAGGGTATTTAAAGTTTTACGTTATAACGTAGTAGTATATAACGTTATACGTCATCAGGTAATACTATATAACGTTACAAGTTATTACGTAATAGTATATAGCTTTATACGTTATAACGTAATAGTATATAACGTTATACGTCGTTAGGCAATACTATATAACGTTATACGTTATTACGTAACATGACATAACGTCATACGTTCATACGTAATAGTATATACCGTTATACGTCATAACGTAATAGTACACAACGGTACAGGTTATAAGTTAATGCTACCTTAACGTTATACTTATAACATAATAGTCTATAACGTTATTACACGTTATTACGTAACCGTATATAACGTTACACGTTATAAGGTAATACTACATAACGTTATACGTTATAACGTAATAGTATATAACGTTATACCATATGACGTAATAGTATATAACGTTATAGATTCGTACGTAATAGTATATAACGTTATACGTTATAACGTAATAGTATATGACGTTATACGTTACTACGTAATAGTATATAACGTTATACGTCATAACGTAATAGTATATAACGTTATACGTCATAACGTAATAGTATATAACGTTATACGTCATAACGTAATAGTATATAACGTTATACGTCTTAACGTAATAGTCTATAACGTTATACGTCATAACGTAATAGTATATAACGTTAAACGTCATAACGTAATAGTATATAACGTTACACGTTATAAGGTAATACTACATAACGTTTTACGTTATAACATAAATGTGTATTACGTTATACGTTTCAACATAGTAGTATATAACGTTATACGTCATCAGGTAATACTATATAATGTTATACTGTTAGTACGTAATAGTATATAACGTTATACGTTATAACGTAATAGTATATAACGTTATACGTTATTACGTAATAGTATATAACGTTATACGTTATAACTGAGTAGTATATAAAGTTATACGTCATCAGGTAATACTATATAATGTTATACTGTTAGTTCGTAATAGTATATAACGTTATACGTCATAAAGTAATAGTATATAACGTTACACGTTATAAGGTAATACTACATAACGATTTACGTTATAACGTAATAGTATATAACGTTATACGTTATATGGTAATAGTATAAAACGTTATACGTATGACTTAATAGTATATAACGTTATACGTCATAACGTAGAAGTATATAACGTTATACGTCATCAGGTAATATTATATAACGTTATACGTTATTACGTAATAGTATATAACGTTACACGTTATAAAGTAATACTACATAACGTTATACTGTTAGTACGTAATTTTATATAATGTTACACGTTATAAGGTAATACTACATAAAGTTTTACGTAATAACATAAGGGTATTTAAAGTTTTACGTTATAACGTAGTAGTATATAACGTTATACGTCATCAGGTTATACTATATAACGTTACACGTTATTACGTAACAGTATATAACGTTTTACTTTACAACATAATGGTATATAACGTTATACGTTATAACGTAGTAGTATATAACTTTATACGTCATCAGGTAATATTGTATAACGTTACACGTTATTACGTAACCGTATATAACGTTACACGTTATTGGGTAATAGTACATAACGTTTTACGTTATAACGTCATAGCATGTAACGTTATACGTTATAGCGTAGTAGTATATAACGTTATACGTCATCAGGTAATACTATATAACGTTACACGTTATAACGTAGTAGTATATAACGTTATACGTCATCAGGTAATACTATATAACGTTATAAGTTATTACGTAATTGTATATAACTTTATACGTTATTACGTAACATTATACAACGTTATACGCTATTACGTAATAGTATATAACGTTATAGGTCATCAGGTAATACTATATAACGTTATACATTATTACGTAATAGCATATAACGTTATACGTTATAATCTAATAGTATATAACGTTATACGTTAGTACGTAACGGTATATAACGTTATACGTTATAACGTAATAGTATATGACGTTATACGTTACTACGTAAGAGTATATAACGTTAAACGTTATAACGTAGTAGTATATAACGTTATACGTTATCAGGTAATACTCTATAACGTTATACATTATTACGTAATAGCATATAACGTTTACGTTATAACGTAGCAGTATATAACGTTATACGTCATCAGGTAATACTATATAACGTTACACGTTATTACGTAACAGTATATAACGTTATTCGTTAAACGTAATAGTATATAACGTTATACGTCATAACGTAATAGTATATAACGTTATACGTCATAACGTAATAGTATATAACGTTATACGTCATAACGTAATAGTATATAACGTTATACGTCTTAACGTAATAGTCTATAACGTTATACGTCATAACGTAATAGTATATAACGTTAAACGTCATAACGTAATAGTATATAACGTTACACGTTATAAGGTAATACTACATAACGTTTTACGTTATAACATAAATGTGTATTACGTTATACGTTTCAACATAGTAGTATATAACGTTATACGTCATCAGGTAATACTATATAATGTTATACTGTTATTACGTAATAGTATATATCGTTATACGTTACTACGTAATAGTATATAACGTTACACGTTATAAGGTAATACTATATAACGTTACACGTTATTACGTAACAGTATATAACGTTTTACTTTACAACATAATGGTATATAACGTTATACGTTATAACGTAGTAGTGTATAACGTTATACGTCATCAGGTAATACTATGTAACGTTACACGTTATTACGTAATAGTATATAACTTTATACGTTATAACGTAATAGTATATAACGTTATACGTCATAAAGTAATAGTGTATAACGTTACACGTTATAAGGTAATACTACATACCTATTTACGTTATAACGTAATAGTATATAACGTTATACGTTATATGGTAATAGTATAAAACGTTATACGTATGACTTAATGGTATATAACGTTATACGTCATAACGTAGAAGTATATAACGTTATACGTCATCAGGTAATATTATATAACGTTATACGTTATTACGTAATAGTATATAACGTTATACGTTATAAAGTAATACTACATAACGTTATACTGTTAGTACGTAATTTTATATAATGTTACACGTTATAAGGTAATACTACATAACGTTTTACGTAATAACATAAGGGTATTTAAAGTTTTACGTTATAACGTAGTAGTATATAACGTTATACGTCATCAGGTAATACTATATAACGTTACAAGTTATTACGTAATAGTATATAGCTTTATACGTTATAACGTAATAGTATATAACGTTATACGTCGTTAGGCAATACTATATAACGTTATACGTTATTACGTAACATGACATAACGTCATACGTTCATACGTAATAGTATATACCGTTATACGTCATAACGTAATAGTACACAACGGTACAGGTTATAAGTTAATGCTACCTTAACGTTATACTTATAACATAATAGTCTATAACGTTATTACACGTTATTACGTAACCGTATATAACGTTACACGTTATAAGGTAATACTACATAACGTTATACGTTATAACGTAATAGTATATAACGTTATACCATATGACGTAATAGTATATAACGTTATAGATTCGTACGTAATAGTATATAACGTTATACGTTATAACGTAATAGTATATGACGTTATACGTTACTACGTAATAGTATATAACGTTATACGTCATAACGTAATAGTATATAACGTTATACGTCATAACGTAATAGTATATAACGTTATACGTCATAACGTAATAGTATATAACGTTATACGTCTTAACGTAATAGTCTATAACGTTATACGTCATAACGTAATAGTATATAACGTTAAACGTCATAACGTAATAGTATATAACGTTACACGTTATAAGGTAATACTACATAACGTTTTACGTTATAACATAAATGTGTATTACGTTATACGTTTCAACATAGTAGTATATAACGTTATACGTCATCAGGTAATACTATATAATGTTATACTGTTAGTACGTAATAGTATATAACGTTATACGTTATAACGTAATAGTATATAACGTTATACGTTATTACGTAATAGTATATAACGTTATACGTTATAACTGAGTAGTATATAAAGTTATACGTCATCAGGTAATACTATATAATGTTATACTGTTAGTTCGTAATAGTATATAACGTTATACGTCATAAAGTAATAGTATATAACGTTACACGTTATAAGGTAATACTACATAACGATTTACGTTATAACGTAATAGTATATAACGTTATACGTTATATGGTAATAGTATAAAACGTTATACGTATGACTTAATAGTATATAACGTTATACGTCATAACGTAGAAGTATATAACGTTATACGTCATCAGGTAATATTATATAACGTTATACGTTATTACGTAATAGTATATAACGTTACACGTTATAAAGTAATACTACATAACGTTATACTGTTAGTACGTAATTTTATATAATGTTACACGTTATAAGGTAATACTACATAAAGTTTTACGTAATAACATAAGGGTATTTAAAGTTTTACGTTATAACGTAGTAGTATATAACGTTATACGTCATCAGGTTATACTATATAACGTTACACGTTATTACGTAACAGTATATAACGTTTTACTTTACAACATAATGGTATATAACGTTATACGTTATAACGTAGTAGTATATAACTTTATACGTCATCAGGTAATATTGTATAACGTTACACGTTATTACGTAACCGTATATAACGTTACACGTTATTGGGTAATAGTACATAACGTTTTACGTTATAACGTCATAGCATGTAACGTTATACGTTATAGCGTAGTAGTATATAACGTTATACGTCATCAGGTAATACTATATAACGTTACACGTTATAACGTAGTAGTATATAACGTTATACGTCATCAGGTAATACTATATAACGTTATAAGTTATTACGTAATTGTATATAACTTTATACGTTATTACGTAACATTATACAACGTTATACGCTAGTACGTAATAGTATATAACGTTATAGGTCATCAGGTAATACTATATAACGTTATACATTATTACGTAATAGCATATAACGTTATACGTTATAATCTAATAGTATATAACGTTATACGTTAGTACGTAACGGTATATAACGTTATACGTTATAACGTAATAGTATATGACGTTATACGTTACTACGTAAGAGTATATAACGTTAAACGTTATAACGTAGTAGTATATAACGTTATACGTTATCAGGTAATACTCTATAACGTTATACATTATTACGTAATAGCATATAACGTTTACGTTATAACGTAGCAGTATATAACGTTATACGTCATCAGGTAATACTATATAACGTTACACGTTATTACGTAACAGTATATAACGTTATTCGTTAAACGTAATAGTATATAACGTTATACGTCATAACGTAATAGTATATAACGTTATACGTCATAACGTAATAGTATATAACGTTATACGTCATAACGTAATAGTATATAACGTTATACGTCTTAACGTAATAGTCTATAACGTTATACGTCATAACGTAATAGTATATAACGTTAAACGTCATAACGTAATAGTATATAACGTTACACGTTATAAGGTAATACTACATAACGTTTTACGTTATAACATAAATGTGTATTACGTTATACGTTTCAACATAGTAGTATATAACGTTATACGTCATCAGGTAATACTATATAATGTTATACTGTTATTACGTAATAGTATATATCGTTATACGTTACTACGTAATAGTATATAACGTTACACGTTATAAGGTAATACTACATAACGTTTTACGTTATAACGTAATAGTATAAAACGTTATACGTTATAACGTAATAGTATAAAACGTTATACGTTATTACGTAATAGTATATAACGTTATACGTTATAACTGAGTAGTATATAAAGTTATACGTCATCAGGTAATACTATATAATGTTATACTGTTAGTTCGTAATATTATATAACGTTATACGTCATAAAGTAATAGTATATAACGTTACACGTTATAAGGTAATACTACATAACGATTTACGTTATAACGTAATAGTATATAACGTTATACGTTATATGGTAATAGTATAAAACGTTATACGTATGACTTAATAGTATATAACGTTATACGTCATAACGTAGAAGTATATAACGTTATACGTCATCAGGTAATATTATATAACGTTATACGTTATTACGTAATAGTATATAACGTTACACGTTATAAAGTAATACTACATAACGTTATACTGTTAGTACGTAATTTTATGTAATGTTACACGTTATAAGGTAATACTACATAAAGTTTTACGTAATAACATAAGGGTATTTAAAGTTTTACGTTATAACGTAGTAGTATATAACGTTATACGTCATCAGGTTATACTATATAACGTTACACGTTATTACGTAACAGTATATAACGTTTTACTTTACAACATAATGGTATATAACTTTATACGTTATAACGTAGTAGTGTATAACGTTATACGTCATCAGGTAATACTATGTAACGTTACACGTTATTACGTAATAGTATATAACTTTATAAGTTATAACGTAATAGTATATAACGTTATACGTCATCAGGTAATACTATATAACGTTACACGTTATTACGTAACAGTATATAACGTTATACGTTATAACGAAATAGTATATAACGTTATACGTATGACGTAATAGTATATAACGTTATACGTTATAACGTAGTAGTATATAACGTTATACGTCATCAGGTAATACTATATAACGTTATAAGTTAGTACGTAATAGTATATAACGTTATACGTTAGTACGTAATAGTATATAACGTTTTACGTTATAACATAATTGTATATAACGTTATACGTTATTACGTAACATTATATAACGTTATACGTTAGTACGTAATAGTATATAACGTTATACGTCATAACGTAATAATATATAACGTTACAAGTTATAAGGTAATACTACATATAGTTTTACGTTTAAACGTAATAGTATATAACGTTATACGTATGACGTAATTGTATATAACGTTATACGTTAGTACGTAATAGTATATAACGTTATAAGTCATAACGTAATAGTACATAACGTTACAGGTTATAAGGTAATACTACATAACGTTTTACGTTATAACGTAATAGTATTTAACGTTATACGTCATTAGGTAATACTATATAACGGTATACGTTATTACGTAACATTATATAACATTATGCGTTAGTACGTAATAGTATATACCGTTATATGTCATAACGTAATAGTATATAACGTTACACGTTATAAGGTAATACTACATAACGTTATACGTTATAACGTAATAGTGTATAACGTTATACGTTATAACGTAGTAGTATATAACGTTATACGTCATCAGGTAATACTATATAACGTTACAAGTTATTACGCAATAGTATATAACGTTATACCATATGACGTAATAGTATATAACGTTATACGTTAGTAGAGCAATAGTATATAACGTTATACGTTAGTACGTAATAGTATATAACGTTATAAGTCATATCGTAGTAGTACATAACGTCACAAGTTATAAGGTAATACTACATAACGTTTTACGTTATAACGTCATAGTATGTAACGTTATACGTTATAGCGTAGTAGTATATAACGTTATACGTTATTACGTAACATTATATAACTTTATACGTTATAACGTAATAGTATATAACGTTATACGTCAATAGGTAATACTATATAACGTTATACGTATGACGTAATAGTATATAACTTTATACGTTATAACGTAATGGTATATAACGTTATACGTTATAACGTAATAGTATATAACGTTATACGTCATAACGTAATAGTACACAACGGTACAGGTTATAAGGTAATGCTACCTTAACGTTATACTTATAACATAATAGTGTATAACGTTATTACACGTTATTACGTAACCGTATATAACGTTACACGTTATAAGGTAATACTACATAACGTTATACGCTATAACGTAATAGTATATAACGTTATACCATATGACGTAATAGTATATAACGTTATACGTCATAACGTAATAGTATATAACGTTACACGTTATTACGTAATAGTATATAACGTTATACGTTATAACTAAGTAGTATATAACGTTATACGTCATCAGGTAATACTATATAATGTTATACTGTTAGTACGTAATAGTATATAACGTTATACGTTAGTACGTAATAGTATATACCGTTATACGTTAGTACGTAATAGTATATAACGTTATACGTCATAACGTAATAGTATATATCTTTACACGTTATAAGGTAATACTACATAACGTTTTACGTTATAACATAAATGTATGTAACGTTATACGTAATAACGTAGTAGTATATAACGTTATACGTCATCAGGTAATACTATATAACGTTACACGTTATTACGTAATAGTATATAACTTTATACGTTATAACGTAATGGTATATAACGTTATACCATATGACGTAATAGTATATAACGTTATACGTTAGTACGTAATAGTATATAACGTTATACGTTAGTACGTAATAGTATATAACGTTATAAGTCATATCGTAGTAGTACATAACGTCACAAGTTATAAGGTAATACTACATAACGTTTTACGTTATAACGTCATAGTATGTAACGTTATACGTTATAGCGTAGTAGTATATAACGTTATACGTTATTACGTAACATTATATAACTTTATACGTTATAACGTAATAGTATATAACGTTATACGTCAATAGGTAATACTATATAACGTTATACGTATGACGTAATAGTATATAACTTTATACGTTATAACGTAATGGTATATAACGTTATTCCATATGACGTAATAGTATATAACGTTATACGTTAGTGCGTAATAGTATATAACGTTATACGTTAGTACGTAATAGTATATAACGTTATAAGTCATATCGTAGTAGTACATAACGTCACAAGTTATAAGGTAATACTCCATAACGTTTTACGTTATAACGTCATAGTATGTAACGTTATACGTTATAACGTAATAGTATATAACGTTATACGTCATTAGGTAATACTATATAACGATATACGTTATTACGTAACATTATATAACATTATACGTTAGTACGTAATAGTATATAACGTTATACGTCATAACGTAATAGTATATAACGTTATACGTTATAACTGAGTAGTATATAACGTTATACGTCATCAGGTAATACTATATAATGTTATACTGTTAGTACGTAATAGTATATAACGTTATACGTTAATACGTAATAGTATATACCGTTATATGTCATATCGTAATAGTACATAACGTCACAAGTTATAAGGTAATACTACATAACGTTTTACGTTATAACGTCATAGTTTGTAACGTTATACGTTATAGCGTAGTAGTATATAACGTTATACGTCATCAGGTAATACTATATAACGTTACACGTTATTACGTAATAGTATATAACTTTATACGTTATAACGTAATAGTATATAACGTTATACGTCATTAGGTAATACTATATAACGATATACGTTATTACGTAACATTATATAACATTATACGTTAGTACGTAATAGTATATACCGTTATATGTCATAACGTAATAGTATATAACGTTACACGTTATAAGGTAATACTACATAACCTTATATGTTATAACGTAATAGTGTATAACGTTATACGTTATAACGTAGTAGTATATAACGTTATACGTCATCAGGTAATACTATATAACGTTACAAGTTATTACGTAATAGTATATAGCTTTATACGTTATAACGTAATAGTATATAACGTTATACGTCGTTAGGCAATACTATATAACGTTATACGTTATTACGTAACATGACATAACGTCATACGTTCATACGTAATAGTATATACCGTTATACGTCATAACGTAATAGTACACAACGGTACAGGTTATAAGGTAATGCTACCTTAACGTTATACTTATAACATAATAGTCTATAACGTTATTACACGTTATTACGTAACCGTATATAACGTTACACGTTATAAGGTAATACTACATAACGTTATACGTTATAACGTGATAGTATATAACGTTATACCATATGACGTAATAGTATATAACGTTATAGATTCGTACGTAATAGTATATAACGTTATAGATTCGTACGTAATAGTATATAACGTTATACGTCATAACGTAATAGTATTTAACGTTACACGTTATAAGGTAATACTACATAACGTTTTACGTTGTAACATAAATGTATATAACGTTATACGTTATAACGTAGTAGTATATAACTTTATACGTCATCAGGTAATATTGTATAACGTTACACGTTATTACGTAACCGTATATAACGTTACACGTTATTGGGTAATAGTACATAACATTTTACGTTATAACGTCATAGCATGTAACGTTATACGTTATAGCGTAGTAGTATATAACGTTATACGTCATCAGGTAATACTATATAACGTTACACGTTATAGCGTAGTAGTATATAACGTTATACGTCATCAGGTAATACTATATAACGTTATAAGTTATTACGTAATTGTATATAACTTTATACGTTATTACGTAACATTATACAACGTTATACGTTAGTACGTAATAGTATATAACGTTATAGGTCATCAGGTAATACTATATAACGTTATACATTATTACGTAATAGCATATAACGTTATACGTTATAATCTAATAGTATATAACGTTATACGTTAGTACGTAACGGTATATAACGTTATACGTTATAACGTAATAGTATATGACGTTATACGTTACTACGTAAGAGTATATAACGTTATACGTCTTAACGTAATAGTCTATAACGTTATACGTCATAACGTAATAGTATATAACGTTAAACGTCATAACGTAATAGTATATAACGTTACACGTTATAAGGTAATACTACATAACGTTTTACGTTATAACATAAATGTGTATTACGTTATACGTTTCAACATAGTAGTATATAACGTTATACGTCATCAGGTAATACTATATAATGTTATACTGTTAGTACGTAATAGTATATAACGTTATACGTTATAACGTAATAGTATATAACGTTATACGTTATAACGTAATAGTATATAACGTTATACGTATAACATAATAGTAAATAACGTTATACGTCATAATGTAATAGTATATAACGTTATACGTTTCAGCGTAATATTATATATCGTTATAAGTTATTACGTAATAGTATATATCGTTATACGTTACTACGTAATAGTATATAACGTTACACGTTATAAGGTAATACTACATAACGTTTTACGTTATAACGTAATAGTATAAAACGTTATACGTTATAACGTAATAGTATAAAACGTTATACGTTATTACGTAATAGTATATAACGTTATACGTTATAACTGAGTAGTATATAACGTTATACGTCATCAGGTAATACTATATAATGTTATACTGTTAGTACGTAATAGTATATAACGTTATACGTCATAAAGTAATAGTATATAACGTTACACGTTATAAGGTAATACTACATAACGATTTACGTTATAACGTAATAGTATATAACGTTATACGTTATATGGTAATAGTATAAAACGTTATACGTATGACTTAATAGTATATAACGTTATACGTCATAACGTAGAAGTATATAACGTTATACGTCATCAGGTAATATTATATAACGTTATACGTTATTACGTAATAGTATATAACGTTATACGTTATAAAGTAATACTACATAACGTTATACTGTTTGTACGTAAATTTATATAATGTTACACGTTATAAGGTAATACTACATAAAGTTTTACGTAATAACATAAGGGTATTTAAAGTTTTACGATATAACGTAGTAGTATATAACGTTATACGTCATCAGGTTATACTATATAACGTTACACGTTATTACGTAACAGTATATAACGTTTTACTTTACAACATAATGGTATATAACGTTATACGTTATAACGTAGTAGTGTATAACGTTATACGTCATCAGGTAATACTATGTAACGTTACACGTTATTACGTAATAGTATATAACTTTATACGTTATAACGTAATAGTATATAACGTTATACGTCATAAAGTAATAGTATATAACGTTACACGTTATAAGGTAATACTACATACCTATTTACGTTATAACGCAATAGTATATAACGTTATACGTTATATGGTAATAGTATAAAACGTTATACGTATGACTTAATGGTATATAACGTTATACGTCATAACGTAGAAGTATAGAACGTTATACGTCATCAGGTAATATTATATAACGTTATACGTTATTACGTAATAGTATATAACGTTATACGTTATAAAGTAATACTACATAACGTTATACTGTTAGTACGTAATTTTATATAATGTTACACGTTATAAGGTAATACTACATAACGTTTTACGTTTAAACGTAATAGTATATAACGTTATACGTATGACGTAATTGTATATAACGTTATACGTTAGTACGTAATAGTATATAACGTTATAAGTCATAACGTAATAGTACATAACGTTACAGGTTATAAGGTAATACTACATAACGTTTTACGTTATAACGTAATAGTATTTAACGTTATACGTCATTAGGTAATACTATATAACGATATACGTTATTACGTAACATTATGTAACATTATAAGTTAGTACGTAATAGTATATAACGTTATACGTTAGTACGTAATAGTATATAACGTTATAAGTCATAACGTAATAGTACATATCGTTACAGGTTATAAGGTAATACTGCATAACGTTTTACGTTATAACGTAATAGTATTTAACGTTATACGTCATTAGGTAATACTATATAACGATATACGTTACTACGTAACATTATATAACGTTACACGTTATTGGGTAATACTACATAACGTTTTACGTTATAACGTCATAGTATGTAACGTTATACGTTATAGCGTAGTAGTATATGACGTTATACGTCATCAGGAAACACTATATAACGTTACACGTTATTACGTAACAGTATATAACTTTATACGTTATAACGTAATAGTATATAACGTTATACGTCATTAGGTAATATTATATAACGATATACGTTATTACGTAACATTATATAACACTATACGTTAGTACGTAATAGTATATAACGTTATACGTCATAACGTAATAGTATATAACGTTATACGTTATAACTGAGTAGTATATAACGTTATACGTAATCAGGTAATACTATATAATGTTATACTGTTAGTACGTAATAGTATATAACGTTATACGTTAGTACGTAATAGTATATACCGTTATATGTCATAACGTAATAGTAAATAACGTTACACGGAATAAGGTGATACTACATAACGTTTTACGTTATAACATAATTGTATATAACGTTTTACGTTATAACATAATAGTATATAACGTTATACGTTATAACGTAGTAGTATATAGCGTTGTACGTCATCAGGTACCACTATATAACGTTACACGTTATTACGTAATGGTATATAACTTTATACGTTATAACGTAATAGAATATAACGTTATACGTCATTAGGTAATATTATATAACGATATACGTTATTACGTAACATTATATAACATTATACGTTAGTACGTAATAGTATATAACGTTATACGTCATAACGTAATAGTATATAACTTTACACGTTATAAGGTAATACTACATAACGTTTTACGTTATAACATAAATGCATATAACGTTATACGTAATAACGTAGTAGTATATAACGTTATACGTCATCAGGTAATACTATATAACGTTACACGTTATTACGTAATAGTATATAACTTTATACGTTATAACGTAATAGTATATAACGTTATACGTCATTAGGTAATATTATATAACGATATACGTTATTACGTAACATTATATAACATTATACGTTAGTACGTAATAGTATATAACGTTATACGTCATAACGTAATAGTATATAACGTTATACGTTATAACTGAGTAGTATATAACTTTATACGTCATCAGGTAATACTTTATAACGTTACACGTTATTACGTAACCGTATATAACGTTACACGTTATTGGGTAATAGTACATAACGTTTCACGTTATAACGTCATAGTATGTAACGTTATACGTTATAGCGTAGTAGTATATAACGTTATACGTCATCAGGTAATACTATATAACGTTACACGGTATTACGTAATAGTATATAACTTTATACGTTATAACGTAATAGTATATAACGTTATACGTCATTAGGTAATATTATATAACGATATACGTTATTACGTAACATTATATAACATTATACGTTAGTACGCAATAGTATATAACGTTATACGTCATAACGTAATAGTATATAACTTTACACGTTATAAGGTAATACTACATAACGTTTTACGTTATAACATAAATGTATATAACGTTATACGTAATAACGTAGTAGTATATAACGTTATACGTCATCAGGTAATACTATATAACGTTACACGTTATTACGTAATAGTATATAACTTTATACGTTATAACGTAATAGTATATAACGTTATACGTCATTAGGTAATATTATATAACGATATACGTTATTACGTAACATTATATAACATTATACGTTAGTACGTAATAGTATATAACGTTATACGTCATAACGTAATAGTATATAACGTTATACGTTATAACTGAGTAGTATATAACTTTATACGTCATCAGGTAATACTTTATAACGTTACACGTTATTACGTAACCGTATATAACGTTACACGTTATTGGGTAATAGTACATAACGTTTCACGTTATAACGTCATAGTATGTAACGTTATACGTTATAGCGTAGTAGTATATAACGTTATACGCCATCAGGTAATACTATATAACGTTACACGTTATTACGTAATAGTATATAACTTTATACGTTATAACGTAATAGTATATAACGTTATACGTCATTAGGTAATATTATATAACGATATACGTTATTACGTAACATTATATAACATTATACGTTAGTACGTAATAGTATATAACGTTATACGTCATAACGTAATAGTATATAACGTTATACGTTATAACTGAGTAGTATATAACGTTATACGTCATCAGGTAATACTATATAATGTTATACTGTTAGTACGTAATAGTATATAACGTTATACGTTAGTACGTAATAGTATATACCGTTACATGTCATATCGTAATAGTACATAACGTCACAAGTTATAAGGTAATACTACATAACGTTTTACGTAATAACGTCATAGTTTGTAACGTTATACGTTATAGCGTAGTAGTATATAACGTTATACGTCATCAGGTAATACTATATAACGTTACACGTTATTACGTAATAGTATATAACTTTATACGTTATAACGTAATAGTATATAACGTTATACGTCATTAGGTAATACTATATAACGGTATACGTTATTACGTAACATTATATAACATTATGCGTTAGTGCGTAATAGTATATACCGTTATATGTCATAACGTAATAGTATATAACGTTACACGTTATAAGGTAATACTACAAAACGTTATACGTTATAACGTAATAGTGTATAACGTTATACGTTATAACGTAGTAGTATATAACGTTATACGTCATCAGGTAATACTATATAAAGTTACAAGTTATTACGCAATAGTATATAACGTTATACCATATGACGTGATAGTATATAACGTTATACGTTAGTACGTAATAGTATATAACGTTATAAATCATATCGTAGTAGTACATAACGTCACAAGTTATAAGGTAATACTACATAACGTTTTACGTTATAACGTCATAGTATGTAACGTTATACGTTATAGCGTAGTAGTATATAACGTTATACGTTATTACGTAACATTATATAACTTTATACGTTATAACGTAATAGTATATAACGTTATACGTCAATAGGTAATACTATATAACGTTATACGTATGACGTAATAGTATATAACTTTATACGTTATAACGTAATGGTATATAACGTTATACGTTATAACGTAATAGTATATAACGTTATACGTCATAACGTAATAGTACACAACGGTACAGGTTATAAGGTAATGCTACCTTAACGTTATACTTATAACATAATAGTGTATAACGTTATTACACGTTATTACGTAACCGTATATAACGTTACACGTTATAAGGTAATACTACATAACGTTATACGCTATAACGTAATAGTATATAACGTTATACCATATGACGTAATAGTATATAACGTTATAGATTAGTACGTAATAGTATATAACGTTATACGTCATAACGTAATAGTATATAACGTTACACGTTATTACGTAATAGTATATAACTTTATACGTTATAACGTAATAGTATATAACGTTATACGTCATTAGGTAATATTATATAACGATATACGTTATTACGTAATATTATATAACATTATACGTTAGTACGTAATAGTATATAACGTTATACGTCATAACGTAATAGTATATAACGTTATACGTTATAACTAAGTAGTATATAACGTTATACGTCATCAGGTAATACTATATAATGTTATACTGTTAGTACGTAATAGTATATAACGTTATACGTTAGTACGTAATAGTATATACCGTTATATGTCATATCGTAATAGTACATAACGTCACAAGTTATAAGGTAATACTACATAACGTTATACGTTATAACGTAATAGTGTATAACGTTATACGTTATAACGTAGTAGTATATAACGTTATACGTCATCAGGTAATACTATATAACGTTACACGTTATTACGTAATAGTATATAACTTTATACGTTATAACGTAATGGTATATAACGTTATACCATATGACGTAATAGTATATAACGTTATACGTTAGTACGTAATAGTATATAACGTTATACGTTAGTACGTAATAGTATATAACGTTATACGTCATAACGTAATAGTATATATCTTTACACGTTATAAGGTAATACTACATAACGTTTTACGTTATAACATAAATGTATGTAACGTTATACGTAATAACGTAGTAGTATATAACGTTATACGTCATCAGGTAATACTATATAACGTTACACGTTATTACGTAACCGTATATAACTTTACACGTTATAAGGTAATACTACATAACGTTATACGTTAGTACGTAATAGTATATAACGCTATACGTTAGTACGTAATAGTATATAACGTTATAAGTCATATCGTAATAGTACATAACGTCACAAGTTATAAGGTAATACTACATAACGTTTTACGTTATAACGTCATAGTATGTAACGTTATACGTAATAACGTAGTAGTATATAACGTTATACGTCATCAGGTAATACTATATAACGTTACACGTTATTACGTAATAGTATATAACTTTATACGTTATAACGTAATAGTATATAACGTTATACGTCATTAGGTAATATTATATAACGATATACGTTATTACGTAACATTATATAACATTATACGTTAGTACGTAATAGTATATAACGTTATACGTCATAACGTAATAGTATATAACGTTATACGTTATAACTGAGTAGTATATAACTTTATACGTCATCAGGTAATACTTTATAACGTTACACGTTATTACGTAACCGTATATAACGTTACACGTTATTGGGTAATAGTACATAACGTTTCACGTTATAACGTCATAGTATGTAACGTTATACGTTATAGCGTAGTAGTATATAACGTTATACGTCATCAGGTAATACTATATAACGTTACACGGTATTACGTAATAGTATATAACTTTATACGTTATAACGTAATAGTATATAACGTTATACGTCATTAGGTAATATTATATAACGATATACGTTATTACGTAACATTATATAACATTATACGTTAGTACGTAATAGTATATAACGTTATACGTCATAACGTAATAGTATATATCTTTACACGTTATAAGGTAATACTACATAACGTTTTACGTTATAACATAAATGTATGTAACGTTATACGTAATAACGTAGTAGTATATAACGTTATACGTCATCAGGTAATACTATATAACGTTACACGTTATTACGTAACCGTATATAACTTTACACGTTATAAGGTAATACTACATAACGTTATACGTTAGTACGTAATAGTATATAACGCTATACGTTAGTACGTAATAGTATATAACGTTATAAGTCATATCGTAATAGTACATAACGTCACAAGTTATAAGGTAATACTACATAACGTTTTACGTTATAACGTCATAGTATGTAACGTTATACGTTATAGCGTAGTAGTATATAAAGTTATACGTCATCAGGTAATACTATATAACGTTACACGTTATTACGTAATAGTATATAACTTTATACGTTATAACGTAATAGTATATAACGTTATACGTCATAAAGTAATAGTATATAACGTTACACGTTATAAGGTAATACTACATACCTATTTACGTTATAACGCAATAGTATATAACGTTATACGTTATATGGTAATAGTATAAAACGTTATACGTATGACTTAATGGTATATAACGTTATACGTCATAACGTAGAAGTATAGAACGTTATACGTCATCAGGTAATATTATATAACGTTATACGTTATTACGTAATAGTATATAACGTTATACGTTATAAAGTAATACTACATAACGTTATACTGTTAGTACGTAATTTTATATAATGTTACACGTTATAAGGTAATACTACATAACGTTTTACGTTTAAACGTAATAGTATATAACGTTATACGTATGACGTAATTGTATATAACGTTATACGTTAGTACGTAATAGTATATAACGTTATAAGTCATAACGTAATAGTACATAACGTTACAGGTTATAAGGTAATACTACATAACGTTTTACGTTATAACGTAATAGTATTTAACGTTATACGTCATTAGGTAATACTATATAACGATATACGTTATTACGTAACATTATGTAACATTATAAGTTAGTACGTAATAGTATATAACGTTATACGTTAGTACGTAATAGTATATAACGTTATAAGTCATAACGTAATAGTACATATCGTTACAGGTTATAAGGTAATACTGCATAACGTTTTACGTTATAACGTAATAGTATTTAACGTTATACGTCATTAGGTAATACTATATAACGATATACGTTACTACGTAACATTATATAACGTTACACGTTATTGGGTAATACTACATAACGTTTTACGTTATAACGTCATAGTATGTAACGTTATACGTTATAGCGTAGTAGTATATGACGTTATACGTCATCAGGAAACACTATATAACGTTACACGTTATTACGTAACAGTATATAACTTTATACGTTATAACGTAATAGTATATAACGTTATACGTCATTAGGTAATATTATATAACGATATACGTTATTACGTAACATTATATAACACTATACGTTAGTACGTAATAGTATATAACGTTATACGTCATAACGTAATAGTATATAACGTTATACGTTATAACTGAGTAGTATATAACGTTATACGTAATCAGGTAATACTATATAATGTTATACTGTTAGTACGTAATAGTATATAACGTTATACGTTAGTACGTAATAGTATATACCGTTATATGTCATAACGTAATAGTAAATAACGTTACACGGAATAAGGTGATACTACATAACGTTTTACGTTATAACATAATTGTATATAACGTTTTACGTTATAACATAATAGTATATAACGTTATACGTTATAACGTAGTAGTATATAGCGTTGTACGTCATCAGGTACCACTATATAACGTTACACGTTATTACGTAATGGTATATAACTTTATACGTTATAACGTAATAGAATATAACGTTATACGTCATTAGGTAATATTATATAACGATATACGTTATTACGTAACATTATATAACATTATACGTTAGTACGTAATAGTATATAACGTTATACGTCATAACGTAATAGTATATAACTTTACACGTTATAAGGTAATACTACATAACGTTTTACGTTATAACATAAATGCATATAACGTTATACGTAATAACGTAGTAGTATATAACGTTATACGTCATCAGGTAATACTATATAACGTTACACGTTATTACGTAATAGTATATAACTTTATACGTTATAACGTAATAGTATATAACGTTATACGTCATTAGGTAATATTATATAACGATATACGTTATTACGTAACATTATATAACATTATACGTTAGTACGTAATAGTATATAACGTTATACGTCATAACGTAATAGTATATAACGTTATACATTATAACTGAGTAGTATATAACTTTATACGTCATCAGGTAATACTTTATAACGTTACACGTTATTACGTAACCGTATATAACGTTACACGTTATTGGGTAATAGTACATAACGTTTCACGTTATAACGTCATAGTATGTAACGTTATACGTTATAGCGTAGTAGTATATAACGTTATACGTCATCAGGTAATACTATATAACGTTACACGGTATTACGTAATAGTATATAACTTTATACGTTATAACGTAATAGTATATAACGTTATACGTCATTAGGTAATATTATATAACGATATACGTTATTACGTAACATTATATAACATTATACGTTAGTACGCAATAGTATATAACGTTATACGTCATAACGTAATAGTATATAACTTTACACGTTATAAGGTAATACTACATAACGTTTTACGTTATAACATAAATGTATATAACGTTATACGTAATAACGTAGTAGTATATAACGTTATACGTCATCAGGTAATACTATATAACGTTACACGTTATTACGTAATAGTATATAACTTTATACGTTATAACGTAATAGTATATAACGTTATACGTCATTAGGTAATATTATATAACGATATACGTTATTACGTAACATTATATAACATTATACGTTAGTACGTAATAGTATATAACGTTATACGTCATAACGTAATAGTATATAACGTTATACGTTATAACTGAGTAGTATATAACTTTATACGTCATCAGGTAATACTTTATAACGTTACACGTTATTACGTAACCGTATATAACGTTACACGTTATTGGGTAATAGTACATAACGTTTCACGTTATAACGTCATAGTATGTAACGTTATACGTTATAGCGTAGTAGTATATAACGTTATACGCCATCAGGTAATACTATATAACGTTACACGTTATTACGTAATAGTATATAACTTTATACGTTATAACGTAATAGTATATAACGTTATACGTCATTAGGTAATATTATATAACGATATACGTTATTACGTAACATTATATAACATTATACGTTAGTACGTAATAGTATATAACGTTATACGTCATAACGTAATAGTATATAACGTTATACGTTATAACTGAGTAGTATATAACGTTATACGTCATCAGGTAATACTATATAATGTTATACTGTTAGTACGTAATAGTATATAACGTTATACGTTAGTACGTAATAGTATATACCGTTACATGTCATATCGTAATAGTACATAACGTCACAAGTTATAAGGTAATACTACATAACGTTTTACGTAATAACGTCATAGTTTGTAACGTTATACGTTATAGCGTAGTAGTATATAACGTTATACGTCATCAGGTAATACTATATAACGTTACACGTTATTACGTAATAGTATATAACTTTATACGTTATAACGTAATAGTATATAACGTTATACGTCATTAGGTAATACTATATAACGGTATACGTTATTACGTAACATTATATAACATTATGCGTTAGTGCGTAATAGTATATACCGTTATATGTCATAACGTAATAGTATATAACGTTACACGTTATAAGGTAATACTACAAAACGTTATACGTTATAACGTAATAGTGTATAACGTTATACGTTATAACGTAGTAGTATATAACGTTATACGTCATCAGGTAATACTATATAAAGTTACAAGTTATTACGCAATAGTATATAACGTTATACCATATGACGTGATAGTATATAACGTTATACGTTAGTACGTAATAGTATATAACGTTATAAATCATATCGTAGTAGTACATAACGTCACAAGTTATAAGGTAATACTACATAACGTTTTACGTTATAACGTCATAGTATGTAACGTTATACGTTATAGCGTAGTAGTATATAACGTTATACGTTATTACGTAACATTATATAACTTTATACGTTATAACGTAATAGTATATAACGTTATACGTCAATAGGTAATACTATATAACGTTATACGTATGACGTAATAGTATATAACTTTATACGTTATAACGTAATGGTATATAACGTTATACGTTATAACGTAATAGTATATAACGTTATACGTCATAACGTAATAGTACACAACGGTACAGGTTATAAGGTAATGCTACCTTAACGTTATACTTATAACATAATAGTGTATAACGTTATTACACGTTATTACGTAACCGTATATAACGTTACACGTTATAAGGTAATACTACATAACGTTATACGCTATAACGTAATAGTATATAACGTTATACCATATGACGTAATAGTATATAACGTTATAGATTAGTACGTAATAGTATATAACGTTATACGTCATAACGTAATAGTATATAACGTTACACGTTATTACGTAATAGTATATAACTTTATACGTTATAACGTAATAGTATATAACGTTATACGTCATTAGGTAATATTATATAACGATATACGTTATTACGTAATATTATATAACATTATACGTTAGTACGTAATAGTATATAACGTTATACGTCATAACGTAATAGTATATAACGTTATACGTTATAACTAAGTAGTATATAACGTTATACGTCATCAGGTAATACTATATAATGTTATACTGTTAGTACGTAATAGTATATAACGTTATACGTTAGTACGTAATAGTATATACCGTTATATGTCATATCGTAATAGTACATAACGTCACAAGTTATAAGGTAATACTACATAACGTTATACGTTATAACGTAATAGTGTATAACGTTATACGTTATAACGTAGTAGTATATAACGTTATACGTCATCAGGTAATACTATATAACGTTACACGTTATTACGTAATAGTATATAACTTTATACGTTATAACGTAATGGTATATAACGTTATACCACATGACGTAATAGTATATAACGTTATACGTTAGTACGTAATAGTATATAACGTTATACGTTAGTACGTAATAGTATATAACGTTATACGTCATAACGTAATAGTATATATCTTTACACGTTATAAGGTAATACTACATAACGTTTTACGTTATAACATAAATGTATGTAACGTTATACGTAATAACGTAGTAGTATATAACGTTATACGTCATCAGGTAATACTATATAACGTTACACGTTATTACGTAACCGTATATAACTTTACACGTTATAAGGTAATACTACATAACGTTATACGTTAGTACGTAATAGTATATAACGCTATACGTTAGTACGTAATAGTATATAACGTTATAAGTCATATCGTAATAGTACATAACGTCACAAGTTATAAGGTAATACTACATAACGTTTTACGTTATAACGTCATAGTATGTAACGTTATACGTTATAGCGTAGTAGTATATAAAGTTATACGTCATCAGGTAATACTATATAACGTTACACGTTATTACGTAATAGTATATAACTTTATACGTTATAACGTAATGGTATATAACGTTAGACCATATGACGTAATAGTATATAACGTTATACGTTAGTACGTAATAGTATATAACGTTATACGTTAGTACGTAATAGTATATAACGTTATAAGTCATATCGTAGTAGTACATAACGTCACAAGTTATAAGGTAATACTACATAACGTTTTACGTTATAACGTCATAGTATGTAACGTTATACGTTATAGCGTAGTAGTATATAACGTTATACGTTATTACGTAACATTATATAACTTTATACGTTATAACGTAATAGTATATAACGTTATACGTCAATAGGTAATACTATATAACGTTATACGTATGACGTAATAGTATATAACTTTATACGTTATAACGTAAAGGTATATAACGTTATTCCATATGACGTAATAGTATATAACGTTATACGTTAGTGCGTAATAGTATATAACGTTATACGTTAGTACGTAATAGTACATAACGTTATAAGTCATATCGTAGTAGTACATAACGTCACAAGTTATAAGGTAATACTACATAACGTTTTACGTTATAACGTCACAGTTTGTAACGTTATACGTTATAGCGTAGTAGTATATAACGTTATACGTCATCAGGTAATACTATATAACGTTACACGTTATTACGTAATAGTATATAACGTTATACGTTAATACGTAATAGTATATACCGTTATATGTCATATCGTAATAGTACATAACGTCACAAGTTATAAGGTAATACTACATAACGTTTTACGTTATAACGTCATAGTTTGTAACGTTATACGTTATAGCGTAGTAGTATATAACGTTATACGTCATCAGGTAATACTATATAACGTTACACGTTATTACGTAATAGTATATAACTTTATACGTTATAACGTAATAGTATATAACGTTATACGTCATTAGGTAATACTATATAACGATATACGTTATTACGTAACATTATATATCATTATACGTTAGTACGTAATAGTATATACCGTTATATGTCATAACGTAATAGTATATAACGTTACACGTTATAAGGTAATACTACATAACGTTATACGTTATAACGTAATAGTGTATAACGTTATACGTTATAACGTAGTAGTATATAACGTTATACGTCATCAGGTAATACTATATAACGTTACACGTTATTACGTAATAGTATATAACTTTATACGTTATAACGTAATGGTATATAACGTTATACCATATGACGTAATAGTATATAACGTTATACGTTAGTACGTAATAGTATATAGCGTTATACGTTAGTACGTAATTGTATATAACGTTATAAGTCATATCGTAGTAGTACATAACGTCACAAGTTATAAGGTAATACTACATAACGTTTTACGTTATAAGGTCATAGTATGTAACGTTATACGTTATAGCGTAGTAGTATATAACGTTATACGTTATTACGTAACATTATATAACTTTATACGTTATAACGTAATAGTATATAACGTTATACGTCAATAGGTAATACTATATAACGTTATACGTATGACGTAATAGTATATAACTTTATACGTTATAACGTAATGGTATATAACTTTATTCCATATGACGTAATAGTATATAACGTTATACGTTAGTGCGTAATAGTATATAACGTTATACGTTAGTACGTAATAGTATATAACGTTATAAGTCATATCGTAGTAGTACATAACGTCACAAGTTATAAGGTAATACTCCATAACGTTTTACGTTATAACGTCATAGTATGTAACGTTATACGTTATAACGTAATAGTATATAACGTTATACGTCATTAGGTAATACTATATATCGATATACGTTATTACGTAACATTATATAACATTATACGTTAGTACGTAATAGTATATAACGTTATACGTCATAACGTAATAGTATATAACGTTATACGTTATAACTGAGTAGTATATAACGTTATACGTCATCAGGTAATACTATATAATGTTATACTGTTAGTACGTAATAGTATATAACATTATACGTTAGTACGTAATAGTATATACCGTTATATGTCATAACGTAATAGTATATAACGTTACACGTTATAAGGTAATACTACATAACGTTATACGTTATAACGTAATAGTGTATAACGTTATACGTTATAACGTAGTAGTATATAACGTTATACGTCATCAGGTAATACTATATAACGTTACACGTTATTACGTAATAGTATATAACTTTATACGTTATAACGTAATAGTATATAACGTTATACGTCATTAGGTAATACTATATAACGATATACGTTATTACGTAACATTATATAACATTATACGTTAGTACGTAATAGTATATACCGTTATATGTCATAACGTAATAGTATATAACGTTACACGTTATAAGGTAATACTACATAACGTTATACGTTATAACGTAATAGTGTATAACGTTATACGTTATAACGTAGTAGTATATAACGTTATACGTCATCAGGTAATACTATATAACGTTACAAGTTATTACGTAATAGTATATAGCTTTATACGTTATAACGTAATAGTATATAACGTTATACGTCGTTAGGCAATACTATACAGGGTGCGCCGTTAGAATTCGGACAGAATTCAATTTGTAGTTCCCACCATATTAGAATTCAGATGTTTGTGCTGATTGACTCTGAAGTTAGTTAAATATGTCAATAAGTCTTCTATAACCTCAAAATGACAGAACTCGTTAAGCAAAACCCGGAATACGATAGAAGAGCGGCGATTATAGAAAGTCTTCGCGCCGGGAGAACGCCGGTCGAAATTATAAAATTCTTTAGCTACCCAAGATCGACGGTATACGACATTGCTAAGAGATACGCAGCCTCAGAGTGGTTCGAGAAGGGTTCTCCTTCTCCGGCGAGAAAAGTTCAGGTTAGGGAAAAATCAACAAGGACGCCAGAAATTATTCAAAGGGCCCAAGACATGATTTTGGAAGATCCGGGAACTTCTCTCCGAAAATTAGCCTCCGTCTTGGGGGTGAGTGAAACGATTGTCCGTCGAATAGCTCAAGAGGATCTTAGATATGCCTCCTACGTTCTCAAAGTCCGTCAGATGCTCTCCGAGGCCGCCAAGCTTAAAAGATTTGCCCGTTGTCATTTGATTCTGTGTTCGTTAAAACACGAAGCTGCTGGCCGCATTAGGTTTTTTTCCGATGAGAAAATTTTTACTGTGGATGCCAAAGTGAATCGGAGGAACGACCGTTGGCTGGCCCACAATCTCGAAGATGTTCCTGTTGTGGGCAAAACCAAATTTCCAGCAAGTGTTCACGTTTTGAGCGTTGTCTCAAGTGAGGGCGACGTCATGCCTCCGCACTTCTTCCAAAAAGGCGAAAGAATCACAAAGGAGGTTTATTTGGAGGTCCTGAAGACAGTAATAAAGCCGTGGATGGAAATTACGGCTTCTGGAAGGCCGTATTTATTTCAACAAGATGGAGCACCTGCTCACACAAGTCATCTTGTTCAAAATTGGCTCTCTGACAATGTGGACATGTTTTGGTCGAAAGATTTCTGGCCTCCTAACAGTCCCGACCTAAACCCATTGGACTATTACGTGTGGGGCGTTATCGAGAGACAAACTAATAAATGCAGGCACCCCAACGTCAACTCCCTACGAGCTGCTATCGAGTCAGAATTCGCGACAATTAAACGCGACCAGTTGAAGTCAGCGTGCTCGCGCTTTAGAGCAAGAATAGAGCAGGTCATAGAGGCAGAGGGTGGTTACATAGAATAAAAGTTCTCAGCAAGGACCCTTTAAATGAGATATAACAACATTTTCATGTGTTTTTGTGTATTGACTTAAATAAACAACTTTCTGCACAAAACTTCTTTTGTCCGGATTCTAACGGCGCACCCTGTATAACGTTATACGTTATTACGTAACATGACATAACGTCATACGTTCATACGTAATAGTATATACCGTTATACGTCATAACGTAATAGTACACAACGGTACAGGTTATAAGGTAATGCTACCTTAACGTTATACTTATAACATAATAGTGTATAACGTTATTACACGTTATTACGTAACCGTATATAACGTTACACGTTATAAGGTAATACCACATAACGTTATACGTTATAACGTAATAGTATATAACGTTATACCATATGACGTAATAGTATATAACGTTATAGATTCGTACGTAATAGTATATAACGTTATACGTCATAACGTAATAGTATATAACGTTACACGTTATAAGGTAATACTACATAACGTTTTACGTTGTAACATAAATGTATATAACGTTATACGTTATAACGTAGTAGTATATAACTTTATACGTCATCAGGTAATATTGTATAACGTTACACGTTATTACGTAACCGTATATAACGTTACACGTTATTGGGTAATAGTACATAACGTTTTACGTTATAACGTCATAGTATGTAACGTTATACGTTATAGCGTAGTAGTATATAACGTTATACGTCATCAGGTAATACTATATAACGTTACACGTTATTACGTAATAGTATATAACTTTATACGTTATAACGTAATAGTATATAACGTTATACCATATGACGTAATCGTATATAACGTTATACGTTAGTGCGTAATAGTATATAACGTTATACGTCATAACGTAATAGTATATAACGTTACACGTTATAAGGTAATACTACATAACGTTATACGTTATAACGTAATAGTGTATAACGTTATACGTTATAACGTAGTAGTATATAACGTTATACGTCATCAGGTAATACTATATAACGTTACAAGTTATTACGCAATAGTATATAACGTTATACCATATGACGTAATAGTATATAACGTTATACGTTAGTACGTAATAGTATTTAACGTTATACGTTAGTACGTAATAGTATATAACGTTATAAGTCATATCGTAGTAGTACATAACGTCACAAGTTATAAGGTAATACTACATAACGTTTTACGTTATAACGTCATAGTATGTAACGTTATACGTTATAGCGTAGTAGTATATAACGTTATGCGTTATTACGTAACATTATATAACTTTATACGTTATAACGTAATAGTATATAACGTTATACGTCAATAGGTAATACTATATAACGTTATACGTATGACGTAATAGTATATAACTTTATACGTTATAACGTAATGGTATATAACGTTATACGTTATAACGTAATAGTATATAACGTTATACGTCATAACGTAATAGTACACAACGGTACAGGTTATAAGGTAATGCTACCTTAACGTTATACTTATAACATAATAGTGTATAACGTTATTACACGTTATTACGTAACCGTATATAACGTTACACGTTATAAGGTAATACTACATAACGTTATACGCTATAACGTAATAGTATATAACGTTATACCATATGACGTAATAGTATATAACGTTATAGATTAGTACGTAATAGTATATAACGTTATACGTCATAACGTAATAGTATATAACGTTACACGTTATTACGTAATAATATATAACTTTATACGTTATAACGTAATAGTATATAACGTTATACCTCATTAGGTAATATTATATAACGATATACGTTGTTACGTAACATTATATAACATTATACGTTAGTACGTAATAGTATATAACGTTATACGTCATAACGTAATAGTATATAACGTTATACGTTATAACTAAGTAGTATATAACGTTATACGTCATCAGGTAATACTATATAATGTTATACTGTTAGTACGTAATAGTATATAACGTTATACGTTAGTACGTAATAGTATATACCGTTATATGTCATATCGTAATAGTACATAACGTCACAAGTTATAAGGTAATACTACATAACGTTATACGTTATAACGTAATAGTGTATAACGTTATACGTTATAACGTAGTAGTATATAACGTTATACGTCATCAGGTAATACTATATAACGTTACACGTTATTACGTAATAGTATATAACTTTATACGTTATAACGTAATGGTATATAACGTTATACCATATGACGTAATAGTATATAACGTTATACGTTAGTACGTAATAGTATATAACGTTATACGTTAGTACGTAATAGTATATAACGTTATACGTCATAACGTAATAGTATATATCTTTACACGTTATAAGGTAATACTACATAACGTTTTACGTTATAACGTCATAGTATGTAACGTTATACGTTATAGCGTAGTAGTATATAAAGTTATACGTCATCAGGTAATACTATATAACGTTACACGTTATTACGTAATAGTATATAACTTTATACGTTATAACGTAATGGTATATAACGTTAGACCATATGACGTAATAGTATATAACGTTATACGTTAGTACGTAATAGTATATAACGTTATACGTTAGTACGTAATAGTATATAACGTTATAAGTCATATCGTAGTAGTACATAACGTCACAAGTTATAAGGTAATACTACATAACGTTTTACGTTATAACGTCATAGTATGTAACGTTATACGTTATAGCGTAGTAGTATATAACGTTATACGTTATTACGTAACATTATATAACTTTATACGTTATAACGTAATAGTATATAACGTTATACGTCAATAGGTAATACTATATAACGTTATACGTATGACGTAATAGTATATAACTTTATACGTTATAACGTAAAGGTATATAACGTTATTCCATATGACGTAATAGTATATAACGTTATACGTTAGTGCGTAATAGTATATAACGTTATACGTTAGTACGTAATAGTACATAACGTTATAAGTCATATCGTAGTAGTACATAACGTCACAAGTTATAAGGTAATACTACATAACGTTTTACGTTATAACGTCACAGTTTGTAACGTTATACGTTATAGCGTAGTAGTATATAACGTTATACGTCATCAGGTAATACTATATAACGTTACACGTTATTACGTAATAGTATATAACGTTATACGTTAATACGTAATAGTATATACCGTTATATGTCATATCGTAATAGTACATAACGTCACAAGTTATAAGGTAATACTACATAACGTTTTACGTTATAACGTCATAGTTTGTAACGTTATACGTTATAGCGTAGTAGTATATAACGTTATACGTCATCAGGTAATACTATATAACGTTACACGTTATTACGTAATAGTATATAACTTTATACGTTATAACGTAATAGTATATAACGTTATACGTCATTAGGTAATACTATATAACGATATACGTTATTACGTAACATTATATATCATTATACGTTAGTACGTAATAGTATATACCGTTATATGTCATAACGTAATAGTATATAACGTTACACGTTATAAGGTAATACTACATAACGTTATACGTTATAACGTAATAGTGTATAACGTTATACGTTATAACGTAGTAGTATATAACGTTATACGTCATCAGGTAATACTATATAACGTTACACGTTATTACGTAATAGTATATAACTTTATACGTTATAACGTAATGGTATATAACGTTATACCATATGACGTAATAGTATATAACGTTATACGTTAGTACGTAATAGTATATAGCGTTATACGTTAGTACGTAATTGTATATAACGTTATAAGTCATATCGTAGTAGTACATAACGTCACAAGTTATAAGGTAATACTACATAACGTTTTACGTTATAAGGTCATAGTATGTAACGTTATACGTTATAGCGTAGTAGTATATAACGTTATACGTTATTACGTAACATTATATAACTTTATACGTTATAACGTAATAGTATATAACGTTATACGTCAATAGGTAATACTATATAACGTTATACGTATGACGTAATAGTATATAACTTTATACGTTATAACGTAATGGTATATAACTTTATTCCATATGACGTAATAGTATATAACGTTATACGTTAGTGCGTAATAGTATATAACGTTATACGTTAGTACGTAATAGTATATAACGTTATAAGTCATATCGTAGTAGTACATAACGTCACAAGTTATAAGGTAATACTCCATAACGTTTTACGTTATAACGTCATAGTATGTAACGTTATACGTTATAACGTAATAGTATATAACGTTATACGTCATTAGGTAATACTATATATCGATATACGTTATTACGTAACATTATATAACATTATACGTTAGTACGTAATAGTATATAACGTTATACGTCATAACGTAATAGTATATAACGTTATACGTTATAACTGAGTAGTATATAACGTTATACGTCATCAGGTAATACTATATAATGTTATACTGTTAGTACGTAATAGTATATAACATTATACGTTAGTACGTAATAGTATATACCGTTATATGTCATAACGTAATAGTATATAACGTTACACGTTATAAGGTAATACTACATAACGTTATACGTTATAACGTAATAGTGTATAACGTTATACGTTATAACGTAGTAGTATATAACGTTATACGTCATCAGGTAATACTATATAACGTTACACGTTATTACGTAATAGTATATAACTTTATACGTTATAACGTAATAGTATATAACGTTATACGTCATTAGGTAATACTATATAACGATATACGTTATTACGTAACATTATATAACATTATACGTTAGTACGTAATAGTATATACCGTTATATGTCATAACGTAATAGTATATAACGTTACACGTTATAAGGTAATACTACATAACGTTATACGTTATAACGTAATAGTGTATAACGTTATACGTTATAACGTAGTAGTATATAACGTTATACGTCATCAGGTAATACTATATAACGTTACAAGTTATTACGTAATAGTATATAGCTTTATACGTTATAACGTAATAGTATATAACGTTATACGTCGTTAGGCAATACTATACAGGGTGCGCCGTTAGAATTCGGACAGAATTCAATTTGTAGTTCCCACCATATTAGAATTCAGATGTTTGTGCTGATTGACTCTGAAGTTAGTTAAATATGTCAATAAGTCTTCTATAACCTCAAAATGACAGAACTCGTTAAGCAAAACCCGGAATACGATAGAAGAGCGGCGATTATAGAAAGTCTTCGCGCCGGGAGAACGCCGGTCGAAATTATAAAATTCTTTA
The DNA here is from genome assembly GCF_905332965.1 of Bombus pascuorum. Lineage (NCBI taxonomy): Eukaryota > Metazoa > Arthropoda > Insecta > Hymenoptera > Apidae > Bombus > Bombus pascuorum. Next base: position 10,402,292 of record NC_083492.1, read on the forward strand.
GCTACCCAAGATCGACGGTATACGACATTGCTAAGAGATACGCAGCCTCAGAGTGGTTCGAGAAGGGTTCTCCTTCTCCGGCGAGAAAAGTTCAGGTTAGGGAAAAATCAACAAGGACGCCAGAAATTATTCAAAGGGCCCAAGACATGATTTTGGAAGATCCGGGAACTTCTCTCCGAAAATTAGCCTCCGTCTTGGGGGTGAGTGAAACGATTGTCCGTCGAATAGCTCAAGAGGATCTTAGATATGCCTCCTACGTTCTCAAAGTCCGTCAGATGCTCTCCGAGGCCGCCAAGCTTAAAAGATTTGCCCGTTGTCATTTGATTCTGTGTTCGTTAAAACACGAAGCTGCTGGCCGCATTAGGTTTTTTTCCGATGAGAAAATTTTTACTGTGGATGCCAAAGTGAATCGGAGGAACGACCGTTGGCTGGCCCACAATCTCGAAGATGTTCCTGTTGTGGGCAAAACCAAATTTCCAGCAAGTGTTCACGTTTTGAGCGTTGTCTCAAGTGAGGGCGACGTCATGCCTCCGCACTTCTTCCAAAAAGGCGAAAGAATCACAAAGGAGGTTTATTTGGAGGTCCTGAAGACAGTAATAAAGCCGTGGATGGAAATTACGGCTTCTGGAAGGCCGTATTTATTTCAACAAGATGGAGCACCTGCTCACACAAGTCATCTTGTTCAAAATTGGCTCTCTGACAATGTGGACATGTTTTGGTCGAAAGATTTCTGGCCTCCTAACAGTCCCGACCTAAACCCATTGGACTATTACGTGTGGGGCGTTATCGAGAGACAAACTAATAAATGCAGGCACCCCAACGTCAACTCCCTACGAGCTGCTATCGAGTCAGAATTCGCGACAATTAAACGCGACCAGTTGAAGTCAGCGTGCTCGCGCTTTAGAGCAAGAATAGAGCAGGTCATAGAGGCAGAGGGTGGTTACATAGAATAAAAGTTCTCAGCAAGGACCCTTTAAATGAGATATAACAACATTTTCATGTGTTTTTGTGTATTGACTTAAATAAACAACTTTCTGCACAAAACTTCTTTTGTCCGGATTCTAACGGCGCACCCTGTATAACGTTATACGTTATTACGTAACATGACATAACGTCATACGTTCATACGTAATAGTATATACCGTTATACGTCATAACGTAATAGTACACAACGGTACAGGTTATAAGGTAATGCTACCTTAACGTTATACTTATAACATAATAGTGTATAACGTTATTACACGTTATTACGTAACCGTATATAACGTTACACGTTATAAGGTAATACTACATAACGTTATACGTTATAACGTAATAGTATATAACGTTATACCATATGACGTAATAGTATATAACGTTATAGATTCGTACGTAATAGTATATAACGTTATACGTCATAACGTAATAGTATATAACGTTACACGTTATAAGGTAATACTACATAACGTTTTACGTTGTAACATAAATGTATATAACGTTATACGTTATAACGTAGTAGTATATAACTTTATACGTCATCAGGTAATATTGTATAACGTTACACGTTATTACGTAACCGTATAAAACGTTACACGTTATTGGGTAATAGTACATAACGTTTTACGTTATAACGTCATAGTATGTAACGTTATACGTTATAGCGTAGTAGTATATAACGTTATACGTCATCAGGTAATACTATATAACGTTACACGTTATTACGTAATGGTATATAACTTTATACGTTATAACGTAATAGTATATAACGTTATACGTCATTAGGTAATATTATATAACGATATACGTTATTACGTAACATTATATAACATTATACGTTAGTACGTAATAGTATATAACGTTATACGTCATAACGTAATAGCATATAACGTTATACGTTATAACTGAGTAGTATATAACGTTATACGTCATCAGGTAATAGTATATAATGTTATACTGTTAGTACGTAATAGTATATAACGTTATACGTTAGTACGTAATAGTATATACCGTTATATGTCTTAACGTAATAGTAAATAACGTTACACGGAATAAGGTAATACTACATAACGTTTTACGTTATAACATAATTGTATATAACGTTTTACGTTATAACATAATAGTATATAACGTTATACGTTATAACGTAGTAGTATATAGCGTTGTACGTCATCAGGTAACACTATATAACGTTACACGTTATTACGTAATAGTATATAACTTTATACGTTATAACGTAATAGTATATAACGTTATACGTCATTAGGTAATATTATATAACGATATACGTTATTACGTAATATTATATAACATTATACGTTACTACGTATTAGTATATAACGTTATACGTCATAACGTAATAGTATATAACGTTATAAGTTATAACTGAGTAGTATATAACGTTATACGTCATCAGGTAATACTACATAACGTTATACGTTATAACGTAAAAGTGTATAACGTTATACGTTATAACGTAGTAGTATATAACGTTATACGTCATCAGGTAATACTATATAACGTTACAAGTTATTACGCAATAGTATATAGCTTTATACGTTATAACGTAATAGTATATAACGTTATACGTCGTCAGGTAATACTATATAACGTTACACGTTATTACGTAACATTAGATAACGTTATACGTTAGTACGTAATAGTATATAACGTTATACGTCATAACGTAATAGTATATTACGTTACACGTTATAAGGTAATACTACATAACGTTTTACGTTATAACATAATTGTATATAACGTTATACGTTATTACGTAACATTATATAACGTTATACGTTAGTACGTAATAGTATATAACGTTATACGTCATAACGTAATAGTATATAACTTTACACGTTATGAGGTAATACTACATAACGTTTTACGTTATAACATAAATGTATATAACGTTATACGTAATAACGTAGTAATATATAACGTTATACGTCATCAGGTAATACTATATAACGTTACACGTTATTACGTAACCGTATATAACTTTACACGTTATAAGGTAATACTACATAACGTTTTACGTTATAACGTCATAGTATGTAACGTTATACGTTATAGCGTAGTAGTATATAACGTTATACGTCATCAGGTAATACTATATAACGTTACACGTTATTACGTAATAGTATATAACTTTATACGTTTTAACGTAATGGTATATAACGTTATACGTATGACGTAATAGTATATAACGTTATACGTTTGTACGTAATAGTATATAACGTTATACTTTATAACGTAATAGTATATAACGTTATAAGTTATAAAGTAATACTATATACTGTTATACTGTTAGTACGTAATAGTATATAACGTTATACGTCATAACGTAATAGTACATAACGTTACACGTTATTACGTAATAGTTTATAACGTTACACGTTATAAGGTAATACTACATAAAGTTTTACGTTTTAACGTAATAGTATATAACGTTATACGTTATAACGTAATAGTATATAACGTTATACGTCGTTAGGTAATACTATATAACGATATACGTTATTACGTAACATTATATAACATTATACGTTAGTACGTAATAGTATATAACGTTATACGTTATTACGTAATAGTATATAACGTTATACGTTATAAAGTAATACTATATAACGTTATACGTTATAACGTAATAGTATATAACTTTAAACGTATGACGTAATAGTATATAACTTTATACGTTATAACGTAATAGTATATAACGTTATACGTCAATAGGTAATAGTATATAACGTTATACGTTATTACGTAATATGACATAACGTTATACGTTAGTACGTAATAGTATATACCGTTATATGTCATAACGTAATAGTATATAACGTTACACGTTATAAGGAAATGCTACATAAAGTTTTACGTTATAACATGATAGTATATAACGTTATACGTTATAACGTAGTAGTATATAACGTTATACGTTATAACGTAGTAGTATATAACGTTATACGTCATCAGGTAATACTATATAACGTCACACGTTATTACGTAATTGTATATAACTTTATACGTTATAACGTAATAGTATATAACGTTATACGTCATTAGCGAATACTATATAACGTTATACGTTATTACGTAACATTATATAACGTTATACGTTAGTACGTAATAGTATAAAACGTTATACGTCATAACGTAATAGTATATAACGTTATACGGAATAAGGTAATACTACATAACGTTTTTCGTTATAACATAATTGTATATAACGTTATACGTTATTACGTAACATTATGAAACGTTACACGTTAGTATGTAATATTATATAACGTTATACGTCATAAAGTAATAGTATATAACGTTACACGTTATAAGGTAATACTACATAACGTTATACGTTATAACGTTATTGTATATAATGTTATACGTTAAAACGTAGCAGTATATTACGTTATACGTCATCAGGTAATACTATGTAACGTTACACGTTATTACGTAACAGTATATAACGTTACACGTTATAAGGTAATACTACATAAAGTTTTACGTTTTAACGTAATAGTATATAACGTTATACGTTATAACGTATTAGTATATAACGTTATACGTCATCAGGTAATACTATATAACGTTACACGTTATTACGTAATAGTATATAACTTTATACGTTATAACGTAATAGTATATAACGTTATACGTCATTAGGTAATACTATATAACGATATACGTTATTACGTAACATTATATAACATTATACGTTAGTACGTAATAGTCTATAACGTTATACGTTATAACGTAATAGTATATAACGTTATACGTCGTTAGGTAATACTATATAACGTTATACGTTATTACGTAACATTAGATAATGTTATACGTTAGTACGTAATAGTATATAACGTGATACGTCATTAGGTAATACTAAATAACGATATACGTTATTATGTCATATTACGTAATAACGTATAACGTTATGTAGTATTACCTTATAACGTGTAACGTTATATACTATTACGTTATGACATATAACGGTATATACTATTACGTACTAACGTATAATGTTATATAATGTTACGTAATAACGTATATCGTTATTTAGTATTACCTAATGACGTATAACGTTATATACTATTACGTTATAACGTATAAAGTTATATATTATTACGTCATACGTTTAACGTTATATACTATTACGTTATAACGTATAACGTTATATAGTATTACTTTATAACGTATAACGTTATATACTATTACGTAATAACGTATAACGTTATATACTATTACGTAACAGTATATAACGTTACACGTTATAAGGTAATACTACATAAAGTTTTACGTTTTAACGTAATAGTATATAACGTTATACGTTATAACGTATTAGTATATAACGTTATACGTCATCAGGTAATACTATATAACGTTACACGTTATCACGTAACAGTATATAACGTTATACGTTATAACGTAATAGTATATAACGTTATACGTCATAACGTGATAGTACATAACGTTACAGGTTATAAGGTAATGCTACCTTAACGTTATACGTTATAACATAATAGGGTATAACGTTATACGTTATAACGTAGTAGTATATAACGTTATACGTCATCAGGTAATACTATATAACGTTACACGTTATTACGTAATAGTATATAGCTTTATACGTTATAACGTAATAGTATATAACGTTATACGTCGTTACGTAATACTATATAACGTTATACGTCATAACGTAAAAGTACATAACGTTACACGTTATTACGTAATAGTATATAACGTTACACGTTATAAGGTAATACTTCATAAAGTTTTACGTTTTAACGTAATAGTATATAACGTTATACGTTATAACGTAATTGTATATAACGTTATACGTCATAACGTAATAGTACATAACGTTACACGTTATAAGGTAATACTACATAACATTTTACGTTATAACATAAATATATATAACGTTATACGTTATAACGTAGTAGTATATAACGTTATACGTCATCAGGTAGTACTATATAACGTTATACGTTATTACGTAACCGTATATAACGTTACACGTTATAAGGTAATACTACATAACGTTATACGTTATAACGTAATAGTATATAACGTTATACCATATGACGTAATAGTATATAACGTTATACGTTAGTACGTAATAGTATATAACGTTTTACGTTAGTACGTAATAGTATATAACGTTATAAGTCATATCGTAATAGTACATAACGTCACAAGTTATAAGGTAATACTACATAACATTTTACGTTATAACATAAATATATATAACGTTATACGTTATAGCGTAGTAGTATATAACGTTATACGTCATCAGGTAATACTATATAACGTTACACGTTATTACGTAATAGTATATAACTTTATACGTTATGACGTAATAGTATATAACGTTATACGTCATTAGGTAATACTATATAACGATATACGTTATTACGTAACATTATATAACGTTATACGTTAGTACGTCATAGTACATAACGTTATACGTTATCACGTAATAGTATATAACGTTATACGTTATTACGTAATATGACATAACGTTATACGTTAGTACGTTATAGTATATACCGTTATATGTCATAACGTAATAGTATATAACGTTACACGTTATAAGGTAATACTACATAAAGTTTTACGTTTTAACGTAATAGTATATAACGTTATACGTTATAAGGAAATGCTACATAAAGTTTTACGTTATAACATGATAGTATTTAACGTTATACGTTATAACGTAGTAGTATATAACGTTATACGTCATCAGGTAATACTATATAACGTTACACGTTATTACGTAATTGTATATAACTTTATACGTTATAACGTAATAGCATATAACGTTATATGTCATTAGGTAATACTATATAACGTTAAACGTTATTACGTAACATTATATAACGTTAAACGTTAGTACGTAATAGTATATAACGTTGTACGTCATAACGTAATATTATATAACGTTACACGTTATAAGGTAATACTACATAACGTTTCACGTTATAACATAATAATATATAACGTTATACGTTATTACGTAATAGTATATAACGTTATACGTTATAAAGTAATACTATATAAAGTTATACTGTTAGTACGTAATAGTATATAACGTTACACGTCATAACGTAATAGTATATAGCGTTATACGTTTCAACGTAATACTACATAACGTTATACGTTATAACGTTATTGTATATAATGTTATACGTTAAAACGTAATAGTATATAACGTTACACGTCATCAGGTAATACTATATAACGTGATACGTTATAACGTAATATTATATTTCGTTATACGTTAGTACGTAGTATTATATGACGTTATACGTTACTACGTAAGTGTATATAACGTTATACGTTAATACGTAATAGTATATAACGCTATACGTCATAACGTAATAGTATATAACGTTATAAGTTATGAAGTAATACTATATACTGTTATACTGTTAGTACGTAATAGTATACAATGTTATACGTTACTAGGAAAGAGTATATAACGTTATACGTTCATACGTAATAGTATAAAACGTTATACGTTAGTACGTAATAATATATAACGTTATACGTTAGTAACTAATATTATATATCGTTATACGTTAGTACGTAATAGTATATAACGTTATACGTTAGTACGTAATAGTATATAACGTTATATGTATGACGTAATAGTATATAACGTTATATGTATGAAGTAATAGTATATAACGTCATACGTTAGTACGTAATAGTATATAACGTTATACGTTATTACTGAGTAGGATATAACGATATACCTTATAACGTAGAATTATATAACGTTATTCGTCATCAGGTAATACTATATAACGTTACACGTTATTACGTAATAGTATATAACTTTATACGTTATAACGTAATAGTATATAACGTTATAAGTATGACGCAATAGTATATAATGTTATACGTTAGTACGTAATAGTATATAACGTTATACGTTATAAAGTAATACTATATAACGTTATGCTGTTAGTACGTAGTAGTATATAACGTTGTACGTCATAACGTAATAGTATATAACGATACACGTTATAAGGTAATACTACATAACGTTTTACGTTATAACATAATAATATATAACGTTATACGTTAATACGTAATAGTATATAGCTTTATACGTTATAAAGTAATAGTATATAACGTTATACGTCGTTAGGTAATACTATATAACGTTATACGTTATTACGTAACATTAGATAACGTTATACGTTAGTACGTAATAGTATATAACGTTATACGTCATAACGTAATAGTATATAACGTTACACGTTATAAGGTAATACTACATAACATTTTACGTTATAACATAAATATATATAACGTTATACGTTATAACGTAGTAGTATATAACGTTATACGTCATCAGGTAATACTATATAACGTTACACGTTATAAGGTAATACTACATAACGTTATACGTTATAACGTAAAAGTGTATAACGTTATACGTTATAACGTAGTAGTATATAACGTTATACGTCATCAGGTAATACTATATAACGTTACAAGTTATTACGCAATAGTATATAGCTTTATACGTTATAACGTAATAGTATATAACGTTATACGTCGTTAGGTAATACTATATAACGTTACACGTTATTACGTAACATTAGATAACGTTATACGTTAGTACGTAATAGTATATAACGTTATACGTCATAACGTAATAGTATATTACGTTACACGTTATAAGGTAATACTACATAACGTTTTACGTTATAACATAATTGTATATAACGTTATACGTTATTACGTAACATTATATAACGTTATACGTTAGTACGTAATAGTATATAACGTTATACGTCATAACGTAATAGTATATAACTTTACACGTTATGAGGTAATACTACATAACGTTTTACGTTATAACATAAATGTATATAACGTTATACGTAATAACGTAGTAATATATAACGTTATACGTCATCAGGTAATACTATATAACGTTACACGTTATTACGTAACCGTATATAACTTTACACGTTATAAGGTAATACTACATAACGTTTTACGTTATAACGTCATAGTATGTAACGTTATACGTTATAGCGTAGTAGTATATAACGTTATACGTCATCAGGTAATACTATATAACGTTACACGTTATTACGTAATAGTATATAACTTTATACGTTATAACGTAATAGTATATAACGTTATACCATATGACGTAATCGTATATAACGTTATACGTTAGTGCGTAATAGTATATAACGTTATACGTCATAACGTAATAGTATATAACGTTACACGTTATAAGGTAATACTACATAACGTTTTACGTTATAACATAAATGTATATAACGTTATACGTTATAACGTAGTAGTATATAACGTTATACGTTATTATGTAACATTATATAACGTTATACGTTATAACGTAATAGTAATTAACGTTATACCATATGACGTAATAGTATATAACGTTATACGTCAATAGGTAATACTATATAACGTTATACGTATGACGTAATAGTATATAACTTTATACGTTATAACGTAATGGTATATAACGTTATACCATATGACGTAATAGTATATAACGTTATACGTTAGTACGTAATAGTATATAACGTTATACGTTAGTACGTAATAGTATATAACGTTATAAGTCATATCGTAGTAGTTCATAACGTCACAAGTTATAAGGTAATACTACATAACGTTTTACGTTATAACATCATAGTATGTAACGTTATACGTTATAGCGTAGTAGTATATAACGTTATACGTCATCAGGTAATACTATATAACGTTACACGTTATTACGTAATAGTATATAACTTTATACGTTTTAACGTAATGGTATATAACGTTATACGTATGACGTAATAGTATATAACGTTATACGTTTGTACGTAATAGTATATAACGTTATACTTTATAACGTAATAGTATATAACGTTATAAGTTATTAAGTAATACTATATACTGTTATACTGTTAGTACGTAATAGTATATAACGTTATACGTCATAACGTAATAGTACATAACGTTACACGTTATTACGTAATAGTTTATAACGTTACACGTTATAAGGTAATACTATATAAAGTTTTACGTTTTAACGTAATAGTATATAACGTTATACGTTATAACGTAATAGTTTATAACGTTACACGTTATAAGGTAATACTACATAAAGTTTTACGTTTTAACGTAATAGTATATAACGTTATACGTTATAACGTAATAGTATATAACGTTATACGTCGTTAGGTAATACTATATAACGTTATACGTTATTACGTAACATTAGATAATGTTATACGTTAGTACGTAATAGTATATAACGTGATACGTCATTAGGTAATACTATATAACGATATACGTTATTACGTAACATTATATAACATTATACGTTAGTACGTAATAGTATATAACGTTATACGTTATTACGTAATAGTATATAACGTTATACGTTATAAAGTAATACTATATAACGTTATACGTTATAACGTAATAGTATATAACTTTAAACGTATGACGTAATAGTATATAACTTTATACGTTATAACGTAATAGTATATTACGTTATACGTCAATAGGTAATAGTATATAACGTTATACGTTATTACGTAATATGACATAACGTTATACGTTAGTACGTAATAGTATATACCGTTATATGTCATAACGTAATAGTATATAACGTTACACGTTATAAGGAAATGCTACATAAAGTTTTACGTTATAACATGATAGTATATAACGTTATACGTTATAACGTAGTAGTATATAACGTTATACGTTATAACGTAGTAGTATATAACGTTATACGTCATCAGGTAATACTATATAACGTCACACGTTATTACGTAATTGTATATAACTTTATACGTTATAACGTAATAGTATATAACGTTATACGTCATTAGCGAATACTATATAACGTTATACGTTATTACGTAACATTATATAACGTTATACGTTAGTACGTAATAGTATAAAACGTTATACGTCATAACGTAATAGTATATAACGTTATACGGAATAAGGTAATACTACATAACGTTTTTCGTTATAACATAATTGTATATAACGTTATACGTTATTACGTAACATTATGAAACGTTACACGTTAGTATGTAATATTATATAACGTTATACGTCATAAAGTAATAGTATATAACGTTACACGTTATAAGGTAATACTACATAACGTTATACGTTATAACGTTATTGTATATAATGTTATACGTTAAAACGTAGCAGTATATAACGTTATACGTCATCAGGTAATACTATGTAACGTTACACGTTATTACGTAACAGTATATAACGTTACACGTTATAAGGTAATACTACATAAAGTTTTACGTTTTAACGTAATAGTATATAACGTTATACGTTATAACGTATTAGTATATAACGTTATACGTCATCAGGTAATACTATATAACGTTACACGTTATTACGTAATAGTATATAACTTTATACGTTATAACGGAATAGTATATAACGTTATACGTCATTAGGTAATACTATATAACGATATACGTTATTACGTAACATTATATAACATTATACGTTAGTACGTAATAGTATATAACGTTATACGTTATAACGTAATAGTATATAACGTTATACGTCGTTAGGTAATACTATATAACGTTATACGTTATTACGTAACATTAGATAATGTTATACGTTAGTACGTAATAGTATATAACGTGATACGTCAGTAGGTAATACTATATAACGATATACGTTATTTCGTAACATTATATAACATTATACGTTAGTACGTAATAGTATATAACGTTATACGTTAGTACGTAATAGTATATAACGTTATACGTTATAAAGTAATACTATATAACGTTATACGTTATAACGTAATAGTATATAACGTTAAACGTATGACGTAATAGTATATAACTTTATACGTTATAACGTAATAGTATATAACGTTATACGTCAATAGGTAATAGTATATAACGTTATACGTTATTACGTAATATGACATAACGTTATACGTTAGTACGTAATAGTATATACCGTTATATGTCATAACGTAATAGTATATAACGTTACACGTTATAAGGATATGCTACATAAAGTTTTACGTTATAACATGATAGTATATAACGTTATACGTTATAACGTAGTAGTATATAACGTTATACGTCATCAGGTAATACTATATAACGTTACACGTTATTACGTAATAGTATATAACTTTATACGTTATAACGTAATAGTATATAACGTTATACGTCATTAGGTAATACTAAATAACGATATACGTTATTACGTAACATTATATAACATTATACGTTAGTACGTAATAGTATATACCGTTATATGTCATAACGTAATAGTATATAACGTTACACGTTATAAGGTAATACTACATAACGTTATACGTTATTACGTAATATGACATAACGTTATTTGTTAGTACGTAATAGTATATACCGTTATATGTCATAACGTAATAGTATATAACGTTACACGTTATAAGGTAATGCTACATAACGTTGTACGTTATGACATAATAGTATATGACGTTATACGTTATAACGTAGTAGCATATAACGTTATACGCCATCGGGTAATACTATATAACGTTACACGTTATTACGTAATAGTATATAACTTTATACGTTTTAACGTAATGGTATATAACGTTATACGTATGACGTAATAGTATATAACGTTATACGTTAGTACGTAATAGTACGAGGGTGACTCAAATATAAACGAGACTTTTGTTTCTGAGCGCGTAAATTTAAAGGGAGCGAGCGGCCGCTTCTAGTGTGCATTGGTTGGGATGTCAGGAGTGGGGAGAGCAGGCCGTTGTCCAGTTCAGACACGTTTGGCGGTAGTATTCAAGATGTCAGAGCAACAAGTACACCTCTCAGTTGCGCAACGCATTATTATTAAATTTCTCACACATGAAGGCGTCAAACCAATAGAAATTCTGCAAAGATTGACTGCACAGTTCGGGGATCAGACACTGTCAAGGGCTCGCGTGTTTGCCTGGCATAAGAAGTTCAAGGAAGGACGTGAACTGGTTGAAAATGTGGAACATGATCGTCGTCCTCGAACCAGCATTACGGAGGAGAACATTCGCACAATAAATGCTGCTTATTACTGTGAGCTTTTGAGGGAGGCAAAGGTTGCTTATCGTTCGAAAAGGCGTAACCAACCGATTCGAGACGTCATTCTCCTCCACGACAACGCCAGGCCTCATACAGCAGCTCTAACCTGCACAACATTAGAGGAAATAAGGTGGACTCCACTTGATCATCCTCCCTACAGTCCTGACCTATCGCCCTGCGATTTCCATCTCTTCGGACCGCTTAAAGAAGCACTAGGAGGACAACGATTCCAAGACGACGCGGCGGTGGAGGCCTTTGTGCGCAATTGGCTTCTGACACAGCACTCTTCTTTTTACGATGCTGGGATCAAAAATCTCCCAATCCGCTGGGAAAAATGCATTTCCAAAGCAGGAGACTATGTTGAAAAATAATATGTGCTTGGCTATGTTATTTCACTGAATAAAATTATTTTAAAAATAAAGTCTCGTTTATATTTGAGTCACCCTCGTATATAACGTTATACTTTATAACGTAATAGTATATAACGTTATAAGTTATAAAGTAATACTATATACTGTTATACTGTTAGTACGTAATAGTATATAACGTTATACGTCATAACGTAATAGTACATAACGTTACACGTTATTACGTAATAGTTTATAACGTTACACGTTATAAGGTAATACTACATAAAGTTTTACGTTTTAACGAAATAGTATATAACGTTATACGTTATAACGTAATAGTATATAACGTTATACGTCGTTAGGTAATACTATATGACGATATACGTTATTACGTAACATTAAATAATGTTATACGTTAGTACATAATAGTATATAACGTGATACGTCATTAGGTAATACTATATAACGATATACGCTATTACGTAACATTATATAACATTATACGTTAGTACGTAATAGTATATAACGTTATACGTTATTACGTAATAGTATATAACGTTATACGTTATAAAGTAATACTATATAACGTTATACGTTATAACGTAATAGTATATAACGTTAAACGTATGACGTAATAATATATAACTTTATACGTTATAACGTAATAGTATATAACGTTATACGTCAATAGGTAATAGTATATAACGTTATACGTTATTACGTAATATGACATAACGTTATACGTTAGTACGTAATAGTATATACCGTTATATGTCATAACGTAATAGTATATAACGTTACACGTTATAAGGAAATGCTACATAAAGTTTTACGTTATAACATGATAGTATATAACGTTATACGTTATAACGTAGTAGTATATAACGTTATACGTTATAACGTAGTAGTATATAACGTTATACGTCATCAGGTAATACTATATAACGTCACACGTTATTACGTAATTGTATATAACTTTATACGTTATAACGTTATAGTATATAACGTTATACGTCATTAGCGAATACTATATAACGTTATACGTTATTACGTAACATTATATAACGTTATACGTTAGTACGTAATAGTTTAAAACGTTATACGTCATAACGTAATAGTATATAACGTTATACGGAATAAGGTAATACTACATAACGTTTTTCGTTATAACATAATTGTATATAACGTTATACGTTATTACGTAACATTATAAAACGTTATACGTTAGTATGTAATAGTATATAACGTTATACGTCATAAAGTAATAGTATATAACGTTACACGTTATAAGGTAATACAACATAACGTTATACGTTATAACGTTATTGTATATAATGTTATACGTTAAAACGTAGTAGTATATAACGTTATACGTCATCAGGTAATACTATGTAACGTTACACGTTATTACGTAACAGTATATAACGTTACACGTTATAAGGTAATACTACATAAAGTTTTACGTTTTAACGTAATAGTATATAACGTTATACGTTATAACGTATTAGTATATAACGTTATACGTCATCAGGTAATACTATATAACGTTACACGTTATCACGTAACAGTATATAACGTTATACGTTATAACGTAATAGTATATAACGTTATACGTCATAACGTGATAGTACATAACGTTACAGGTTATAAGGTAATGCTACCTTAACGTTATACGTTATAACATAATAGTGTATAACGTTATACGTTATAACGTAGTAGTATATAACGTTATACGTTATTACGTAATAGTATATAACTTTATACGTTATAACGGAATAGTATATAACGTTATACGTCATTAGGTAATACTATATAACGATATACGTTATTACGTAACATTATATAACATTATACGTTAGTACGTAATAGTATATAACGTTATACGTTATAACGTAATAGTATATAACGTTATACGTCGTTAGGTAATACTATATAACGTTATACGTTATTACGTAACATTAGATAATGTTATACGTTAGTACGTAATAGTATATAACGTGATACGTCATTAGGTAATACTATATAACGATATACGTTATTTCGTAACATTATATAACATTATACGTTAGAACGTAATAGTATATAACGTTATACGTTAGTACGTAATAGTATATAACGTTATACGTTATAAAGTAATACTATATAACGTTATACGTTATAACGTAATAGTATATAACGTTAAACGTATGACGTAATAGTATATAACTTTATACGTTATAACGTAATAGTATATAACGTTATACGTCAATAGGTAATAGTATATAACGTTATACGTTATTACGTAATATGACATAACGTTATACGTTAGTACGTAATAGTATATACCGTTATATGTCATAACGTAATAGTATATAACGTTACACGTTATAAGGATATGCTACATAAAGTTTTACGTTATAACATGATAGTATATAACGTTATACGTTATAACGTAGTAGTATATAACGTTATACGTCATCAGGTAATACTATATAACGTTACACGTTATTACGTAATAGTATATAACTTTATACGTTATAACGTAATAGTATATAACGTTATACGTCATTAGGTAATACTAAATAACGATATACGTTATTACGTAACATTATATAACATTATACGTTAGTACGTAATAGTATATACCGTTATATGTCATAACGTAATAGTATATAACGTTACACGTTATAAGGTAATACTACATAACGTTATACGTTATTACGTAATATGACATAACGTTATTTGTTAGTACGTAATAGTATATACCGTTATATGTCATAACGTAATAGTATATAACGTTACACGTTATAAGGTAATGCTACATAACGTTGTACGTTATGACATAATAGTATATGACGTTATACGTTATAACGTAGTAGCATATAACGTTATACGCCATCGGGTAAAACTATATAACGTTACACGTTATTACGTAATAGTATATAACTTTATACGTTTTAACGTAATGGTATATAACGTTATACGTATGACGTAATAGTATATAACGTTATACGTTAGTACGTAATAATATATAACGTTTTACGTTAGTACGTAATAGTATATAACGTTATAAGTCATATCGTAATAGTACATAACGTCACAAGTTATAAGGTAATGCTACATAACGTTTTACGTTATAACGTCATAGTATGTAACGTTATACGTTATAGCGTAGTAGTATATAACGTTATACGTCATCAGGTAATACTATATAACGTTACACGTTATTACGTAATAGTATATAACTTTATACGTTATGACGTAATAGTATATAACGTTATACGTCATTAGGTAATACTATATAACGATATACGTTATTACGTAACATTATATAACGTTATACGTTAGTACGTCATAGTACATAACGTTATACGTTATCACGTAATAGTATATAACGTTATACGTTATTACGTAATATGACATAACGTTATACGTTAGTACGTTATAGTATATACCGTTATATGTCATAACGTAATAGTATATAACGTTACACGTTATAAGGTAATACTACATAAAGTTTTACGTTTTAACGTAATAGTATATAACGTTATACGTTATAAGGAAATGCTACATAAAGTTTTACGTTATAACATGATAGTATTTAACGTTATACGTTATAACGTAGTAGTATATAACGTTATACGTCATCAGGTAATACTATATAACGTTACACGTTATTACGTAATTGTATATAACTTTATACGTTATAACGTAATAGCATATAACGTTATATGTCATTAGGTAATACTATATAACGTTAAACGTTATTACGTAACATTATATAACGTTAAACGTTAGTACGTAATAGTATATAACGTTGTACGTCATAACGTAATATTATATAACGTTACACGTTATAAGGTAATACTACATAACGTTTCACGTTATAACATAATAATATATAACGTTATACGTTATTACGTAATAGTATATAACGTTATACGTTATAAAGTAATACTATATAAAGTTATACTGTTAGTACGTAATAGTATATAACGTTACACGTCATAACGTAATAGTATATAGCGTTATACGTTTCAACGTAATACTACATAACGTTATACGTTATAACGTTATTGTATATAATGTTATACGTTAAAACGTAATAGTATATAACGTTACACGTCATCAGGTAATACTATATAACGTGATACGTTATAACGTAATATTATATTTCGTTATACGTTAGTACGTAGTATTATATGACGTTATACGTTACTACGTAAGTGTATATAACGTTATACGTTAATACGTAATAGTATATAACGCTATACGTCATAACGTAATAGTATATAACGTTATAAGTTATGAAGTAATACTATATACTGTTATACTGTTAGTACGTAATAGTATACAATGTTATACGTTACTAGGAAAGAGTATATAACGTTATACGTTCATACGTAATAGTATAAAACGTTATACGTTAGTACGTAATAATATATAACGTTATACGTTAGTAACTAATATTATATATCGTTATACGTTAGTACGTAATAGTATATAACGTTATACGTTAGTACGTAATAGTATATAACGTTATATGTATGACGTAATAGTATATAACGTCATACGTTAGTACCTAATAGTATATAACGTTATACGTTATTACTGAGTAGGATATAACGTTATACCTTATAACGTAGAATTATATAGCGTTATACGTCATCAGGTAATACTATATAACGTTACACGTTATTACGTAATAGTATATAACGTTATATGTATGAAGTAATAGTATATAACGTCATACGTTAGTACGTAATAGTATATAACGTTATACGTTATTACTGAGTAGGATATAACGATATACCTTATAACGTAGAATTATATAACGTTATTCGTCATCAGGTAATACTATATAACGTTACACGTTATTACGTAATAGTATATAACTTTATACGTTATAACGTAATAGTATATAACGTTATACGTATGACGCAATAGTATATAATGTTATACGTTAGTACGTAATAGTATATAACGTTATACGTTATAAAGTAATACTATATAACGTTATGCTGTTAGTACGTAGTAGTATATAACGTTGTACGTCATAACGTAATAGTACAGGGTGCGCCGTTAGAATTCGGACAGAATTCAATTTGTAGTTCCCACCATATTAGAATTCAGATGTTTGTGCTGATTGACTCTGAAGTTAGTTAAATATGTCAATAAGTCTTCTATAACCTCAAAATGACAGAACTCGTTAAGCAAAACCCGGAATACGAT
This sequence comes from Bombus pascuorum, assembly GCF_905332965.1. Taxonomy (NCBI): domain Eukaryota; kingdom Metazoa; phylum Arthropoda; class Insecta; order Hymenoptera; family Apidae; genus Bombus; species Bombus pascuorum. The sequence goes on from NC_083492.1 coordinate 10,420,941, forward strand.
AGAAGTGCGGCGATTATAGAAAGTCTTCGCGCCGGGAGAACGCCGGTCGAAATTATAAAATTCTTTAGCTACCCAAGATCGACGGTATACGACATTGCTAAGAGATACGCAGCCTCAGAGTGGTTCGAGAAGGGTTCTCCTTCTCCGGCGAGAAAAGTTCAGGTTAGGGAAAAATCAACAAGGACGCCAGAAATTATTCAAAGGGCCCAAGACATGATTTTGGAAGATCCGGGAACTTCTCTCCGAAAATTAGCCTCCGTCTTGGGGGTGAGTGAAACGATTGTCCGTCGAATAGCTCAAGAGGATCTTAGATATGCCTCCTACGTTCTCAAAGTCCGTCAGATGCTCTCCGAGGCCGCCAAGCTTAAAAGATTTGCCCGTTGTCATTTGATTCTGTGTTCGTTAAAACACGAAGCTGCTCCTAACAGTCCCGACCTAAACCCATTGGACTATTACGTGTGGGGCGTTATCGAGAGACAAACTAATAAATGCAGGCACCCCAACGTCAACTCCCTACGAGCTGCTATCGAGTCAGAATTCGCGACAATTAAACGCGACCAGTTGAAGTCAGCGTGCTCGCGCTTTAGAGCAAGAATAGAGCAGGTCATAGAGGCAGAGGGTGGTTACATAGAATAAAAGTTCTCAGCAAGGACCCTTTAAATGAGATATAACAACATTTTCATGTGTTTTTGTGTATTGACTTAAATAAACAACTTTCTGCACAAAACTTCTTTTGTCCGGATTCTAACGGCGCACCCTGTATATAACGATACACGTTATAAGGTAATACTACATAACGTTTTACGTTATAACATAATAATATATAACGTTATACGTTAATACGTAATAGTATATAGCTTTATACGTTATAACGTAATAGTATATAACGTTATACGTCGTTAGGTAATACTATATAACGTTATACGTTATTACGTAACATTAGATAACGTTATACGTTAGTACGTAATAGTATATAACGTTATACGTTAGTACGTAATAGTATATATCGTTATACGTCATAAAGTAATAGTATATAACGTTACACGTTATAAGGTAATACTACATAACGTTATACGTTATGACGTTATTGTATTTAATGTTATACGTTAAAACGTAGTAGTATATAACGTTATACGTCATCAGGTAATACTATATAACGTTACACGTTATTACGTAACAGTATATAACGTTGCACGTTATAAGGTAATACTACATAACGTTTTACGTCATAACGTAATAGTATATAACGTTATACGTTAATACGTAATAGTATATAACGTTATACGTCATAACGTAATAGTATATAGCGTTATACGTTTCAACGTAATACTACATAACGTTATACGTTATAACGTTATTGCATATAATGTTATACGTTAAAACGTAATACTATATAACGTTACACGTCATCAGGTAATACTATATAACGTGATACGTTATAACGTAATAGTATATAACGTTATACCATATGAGGTAATAGTATATAACGTCATACGTTAGTACGTAATAGTATATAACGTTATACGTTATTACTGAGTAGGATATAACGTTATACCTTATAACGTAGAATTATATAACGTTATACGTCATCAGGTAATACTATATAACGTTACACGTTATTACGTAACCGTATATAACGTTACACGTTATAAGGTAATACTACATAACGTTATACGTTATAACGTAATAGTATATAACGTTATACCATATGAGGTAATAGTATATAACGTCATACGTTAGTACGTAATAGTATATAACGTTATACGTTATTACTGAGTAGGATATAACGTTATACCTTATAACGTAGAATTATATAACGTTATACGTCATCAGGTAATACTATATAACGTTACGCGTTATTACGTAATAGTATATAACTTTATACGTTATAACGTAATAGTATATAACGTTATACGTATGACGTAATAGTATATAACGTTATACGTTAATACGTAATAGTATATAGCTTTATACGTTATAACGTAATAGTATATAACGTTATACGTCGTTAGGTAATACTATATAACGTTATACGTTATTACGTAACATTAGATAACGTTATACGTTATCACGTAATAGTATATAACGTTATACGTTATAAAGTAATACTATATAACGTTATACGTTATAACGTAGGTAGTATATAACGTTAAACGTTTGACGTAATAGTATATAACTTTATACGTTATAACGTAATAGTATATAACGTTATACGTCAATAGGTAATAGTATATAACGTTATACGTTATTACGTAACATTATATAACGTTATACGTTAGTAGGTAATAGTATAAAACGTTATACGTCATAACGTAATAGTATATAACGTTATACGGAATAAGGTAATACTACATAACGTTTTTCGTTATAACATAATTTTATATAACGTTATACGTTATTACGTAACATTATAAAACGTTATACGTTAGTATGTAATAGTATATAACGTTATACGTCATAAAGTAATAGTATATAACGTTACACGTTATAAGGTAATACTACATAACGTTATACGTTATAACGTTATTGTATATAATGTTATACGTTAAAACGTAGTAGTATATAACGTTATACGTCATCAGGTAATACTATGTAACGTTACACGTTATTACGTAACAGTGTATAACGTTACACGTTATAAGGTAATACTACATAACGTTTTACGTTATAACATAATAATATATAACGTTATACGTTAATACGTAATAGTAAATAATGTTATACGTTAGTACGTAATAGTATATAACGTTATACGTTATAAAGTAATACTATATAACGTTATGCTGTTTGTACGTAACAGTATATAACGTTATACGCCATAACGTAATAATACATAACGTTACACGTTATAAGGTAATGCTACATAACGTTATACGTTATAACATAATAGTATATAACGTTATACGTTATAACGTAATAGTATAAAACGTTATACGTATGACTTAATAGTATATAACGTTATACGTTATAACGTAGTAGTATGTAACGTTATACGTCATCAGGTAATACTATATAATGTTATACTGTTAGTACGTTATATTATATAACGTTATACGTCATAGCGTAATAGTATATAACGTTACACGTATGATGTAATAGTATATAACGTTATACGATAGTACGTAATAGTATATAACGTTATACGTTAGTACGTAATAGTATATATCGTTATAAGTTAAAACATAGTAGTATATAACGTTATACGTCATAACGTAATAGTACATAACGTTACACGTTATCAGGTAATGCTATATAACGTTGTACGTTATAACATAATAGTATATGACGTTATACGTTACAACGTAGTAGTATATAACGTTATACGTCATCGGGTAATACTATATAACGTTACACGTTATTACGTAATAGTATATAACTTTATACGTTATAACGTAATAGTATATAACGTTATACGTAGGACGTAATAGTATATAACGTTATACGTATGACGTAATAGTATATAACGTTATACGTTAGTACGTAATAGTATACAAAGTTATACGTCATAAAGTAATAGTATATAACGTTATAAGTTATAAAGTAATACTATATACTGTTATACTGTTAGTGTGTAATAGTATATAACGTTATACGTCATAACGTAATAGTACATAACGTTACACGTTATAAGGTAATACTGCATAACGTTTTACGTTATAACGTAATAGTATATAACGTTATACGTTTAACGTAATAGTATATAACGTTATACGTTATACCTGTGTAGTATATAACGTTATACGTCATCAGGTAATTCTATATAATGTTAAACTGTTAGTACGTAATAGTATATAACGTCATACGTCATAACGTAATACTATATAACGTTATACGTTATAACTGAGTAGTATATAACGTTATACCTTATAACGTAGAAATATATAACGTTATACGTCATCAGGTAATACTATATAACGTTACACGTTATAAGGTAATACTACATAACGTTTTACGTTATAACATAATAGTGTATAACGTTATACGTATGACGTAATAGTATAATACGTTATACGTTAGTACGTAATAGTATATACCGTTAAACGTCATAACGTAATAGTACATAACGTTAAACGTTATAAGGTAATGCTACATAACGTTATACGTTATAACATAATAGTATATAACGTTATACGTTATAACGTAATAGTATAAAACGTTATACGTATGACTTAATAGTATATAACGTTATACGTTATAACGTAGTAGTATATAACGTTATACGTCATCAGGTAATACTACATAATGTTATACTGTTAGTACGTTATATTATATAACGTTATACGTCATAGCGTAATAGTATATAACGTTACACGTATAATGTAATAGTATATAACGTTATACGATAGTACGTAATAGTATATAACGTTATACGTTAGTACGTAATAGTATATATCGTTATAAGTTAAAACATAGTAGTATATATCGTTATACGTCATAACGTAATAGTACATAAAGTTACACGTTATCAGGTAATGCTATATAACGTTGTACGTTATAACGTAATAGTTAATGACGTTATACGTTATAACGTAGTAGTATATAACGTTATACGTCATCGGGTAATACTATATAACGTTACACGTTATTACGTAATAGTATATAACTTTATACGTTATAACGTAATAGTATATAACGTTATACGTATGACGTAATAGTATAAAACGTTATACGTTAGTACGTAATAATATATATCGTTATACGTTAGTACGTAACAGTATATACCGTTATACGTTACTACGTAAGAGTATATAACGTTATACGTTAATACGTAATAGTATATAATGTTATACGTTAGTACGTAATAGTATATAACGTTATACGTTATAAAGTAATACTATATAATATTATGCTGTTAGTACGTAATAGTATCTAACGTTGTACGTCACAACGTAATAGTATATAACGTTACACGTTATAAGGTAATAATACATGACGTTTTACGTTATAACATAGTAATATATAATGTTATACTTTATTACGTAATAGTATATAACGTTATACGTTTCAACGTAATAGTATATAACGTTATACGTATGACGTAATAGTATATAACGTTATACGTTAGTACGTAATAGTATATAACGTTATACGTCATAACGTAATAGTATATAACGTTATAAGTTATAAAGTAATACTATATACTGTTATACTGTTAGTACGTAATAGTATATAACGTTATACGTTAATACGTAATAGTATATAATGTTATACGTTAGTACGTAATAGTATATAACGTTATACGTCATAACGTAATAGTATATAACGTTATACGTTATTATGTAATAGTATATTACTTTATACGTTATAACGTAATAGTATATAACGTTACACGTATGATGTAATAGTATATAACGTTATACGATAGTACGTAATAGTATATAACGTTATACGTCAGTACGTAATAGTATATACCGTTATACGTCATAACGTAATAGTACATAACGTTACACGTTATAAGGTAATGCTACATAACGTTATACGTTATAACATAATAGTATATAAGGTAATACGTTTAACGTAATAGTATATAACGTTATACGTTATAAAGTAATACTATATAAAGTTATACTGTTAGTTCGTAATAGTATATAACGTTATACGTCAGAACGTAATACTATATAACTTTATACGTTAGTACGTAATAGTATATAACGTTATACGTAGGACGTAATAGTATATAACGTTATACGTTAGTACGTAATAATATATAACGTTATACGTTAGTACGTAATAGTATATATCGTTATAAGTTATAACAGAGTAGTATATAAAGTTATACGTTATCAGGTAATACTATATAATGTTATACTGTTAGTACGTTATATTATATAACGTTATACGTCATAGCGTAATAGTATATAACGTTACACGTATGATGTAATAGTATATAACGTTATACGATAGTACGTAATAGTATATAACGTTATACGTTAGTACGTAATAGTATATATCGTTATAAGTTAACACATAGTAGTATATAACGTTATACGTCATAACGTAATAGTACATAAAGTTACACGTTATCAGGTAATGCTATATAACGTTGTACGTTATAACATAATAGTATATGACGTTATACGTTATAACGTAGTATTATATAACGTTATACGTCATCGGGTAATACTATATAACGTTACACGTTATTACGTAATAGTATGTAACTTTATACGTTATAGCGTAATAGTATATAACGTTATACGTATGACGTAATAGTATATAACGTTATACGTATGACGTAATAGTATATAACGTTATACGTTACTACGAAAGAGTATATAACGTTATACGTTAATACGTAATAGTATAAAACGTTATACGTTAGTACGTAATAATATATATCGTTATACGTTAGTACGTAACAGTATATACCGTTATACGTTACTACGTAAGAGTATATAACGTTATACGTTAATACGTAATAGTATATAATGTTATACGCTAGTACGTAATAGTATATAACGTTATAAGTTATAAAGTAATACTATATAACATTATGCTGTTAGTACGTAATAGTATCTAACGTTGTACGTCATAACGTAATAGTATATAACGTTACACGTTATAAGGTAATAGTACATGACGTTTTACGTTATAACATAGTAATATATAATGTTATACTTTATTACGTAATAGTATATAACGTTATACGTTTCAACGTAATAGTATATAACGTTATACGTATGACGTAATAGTATATAACGTTATACGTTAGTACGTAATAGTATATAACGTTATACGTCATAACGTAAAAGTATATAACGTTATAAGTTATAAAGTAATACTATATACTGTTATACTGTTAGTACGTAATAGTATAATACGTTATACGTATGACTTAATAGTATATAACGTTATACGTTATAACGTAGTAGTATATAACTGAATACGTCACCAAGTAATACTATATAATGTTATACTGTTAGTACGCAATAGTATATAACGTTATACGTCATAACGTAATAGTATATAACGTTACACGTTATAAGGTAATACTACATAACGTTTTACGTTTTAACATAATAGTATATAACGTTATACGTTATAATGTAGTAGTATATAACGTTATACGTTATAACGTAATAGTATATAACGTTATACGTCATAACGTAATAGTATATAACGTTATACGTTAGTACGTAATAGTATATAACGTTATACGTTATAACGTAATAGTATATAACGTTATACGTATGACGTAATAGTATATAACGTTATACATATGACGTAATAGTATATAACGTTATACGTTACTACGAAAGAGTATATAACGTTATACGTTAATACGTAATAGTATAAAACGTTATACGTTAGTACGTAATAATATATATCGTTATACGTTAGTACGTAACAGTATATACCGTTATACGTTACTACGTAAGAGTATATAACGTTATACGTTAATACGTAATAGTATATAATGTTATACGCTAGTACGTAATAGTATATAACGTTATACGTTATAAAGTAATACTATATAACATTATGCTGTTAGTACGTAATAGTATCTAACGTTGTACGTCATAACGTAATAGTATATAACCTTACACGTTATAAGGTAATACTACATGACGTTTTACGTTATAACATAGTAATATATAATGTTATACTTTATTACGTAATAGTATATAACGTTATACGTTTCAACGTAATAGTATATAACGTTATACGTATGTCGTAATAGTATATAACGTTATACGTTAGTACGTAATAGTATATAACGTTATACGTATGTCGTAATAGTATATAACGTTATACGTTAGTACGTAATAGTATATAACGTTATACGTCATAACGTAAAAGTATATAACGTTATAAGTTATAAAGTAATACTATATACTGTTATACTGTTAGTACGTAATAGTATATATCGTTATACGTTAATACGTAATAGTATATAATGTTATACGTTAGTACGTAATAGTATATAACGTTATACGTCATAACGTAATAGTATATAACGTTATACGTTATTATGTAATAGTATATTACTTTATACGTTATAGCGTAATAGTATATAACGTTACACGTATGATGTAATAGTATATAACGTTATACGATAGTACGTAATAGTATATAACGTTATACGTTAGTACGTAATAGTATATACCGTTATACGTCATAACGTAATAGTACATAACGTTACACGTTATAAGGTAATGCTACATAACGTTATACGTTATAACATAATAGTATATAACGTTATACGTTAGAACGTAATAGTATAATACGTTATACGTATGACTTAATAGTATATAACGTTATACGTTATAACGTAGAAGTATATAACTGAATACGTCATCAAGTAATACTATACAATGTTATACTGTTAGTACGCAATAGTATATAACGTTATACGTCATAACGTAATAGTATATAACGTTACACGTTATAAGGTAATACTACATAATGTTTTACGTTATAACGTAATAGTATATAACGTTATAGGTTATAACGTAATAGTATACAACGTTATACCTATGAAGTAATGGAAAATAACGTTATACGCTATAACGTTGTAGTATATAACGTTATACGTCATAAGGTAATACTATATAACGTTACACGTTAGTACGTAATAGTATATAACGTTATACCTTAGTACGTAATAGTATATAACGTTATACGTCATCAGGTAAAACTATATAACGTTACACGTTATTACGTAACAGTATATAACGTTACACGTTATAAGGTAATACTACATAACGTTTTACGTTATAACGTAATAGTATATAACGTTATACGTTACTACGAAAGAGTATATAACGTTATACGTTAGTACGTAACATTATATAACGTTATACGTTATTACGTAATTTTATATATCGTTATACGTTAGTACGTAATATTATATAACATTATACGATATTACGTACCAGTATATAACGTTAAACGTTAGTACGTAACAGTATATAACGTTATACGTTAGTACATAATAATATATAACGTTATACGTTAGTACGTAATAGTATATAACGTTATACGTATGACGTAATAGTATATAACTTTATACGTTATAACGTAATAGTATATAACGTTATACCTTAGTACGTAATAGTATATAACGTTATACGTCATCAGGTAAAACTATATAACGTTACACGTTATTACGTAACAGTATATAACGTTACACGTTATAAGGTAATACTACATAACGTTTTACGTTATAACGTAACAGTATATAACGTTACACGTTATTACGTAACAGTGTATAACGTTATACGTTATAACGTAATAGTATATAACGTTATACGTCATAACGTAATAGTATATAACGTTATACGTCAGAATGTGATAGTATATAACCTTATACGTTAGTACGTAACACTATATAACGTTATACGTTATAACGTAATAGTATATAACGTTATACGTCATAACGTAATAGTATATAACGTTATACGTCATAATGTAATAGTATATAACCTTATACGTTAGTACGTAATAGTATATAACGTTATACATCATCAAGTAATACTATATAATGTTATACTGTTAGTACGTAACAGTATATAACGTTATACGTCATAACGTAATAGTATATAACGTTATACGTTATAACGTAATAGTATATAACGTTATACGTCATAACGTAATAGTATATAACGATATACGTCATAACGTAATAGTGTATAACGTTATACGTTATAAGGTAGTAGTATATAACGTTATACGTCATTAGGTAATACTATATAACGTTACACGTTATTACGTAACAGTATATTACGTTACACGTTATAAGGTAATACTACATTACGTTTTACGTTATAACGTAATAGTATATAACGTTATACGTATGACGTAATGGTATATAACGTTCTACGTTAGTACGTAATAGTAGATAATGTTATATGTTACTACGTAAGAGTATATAACGTTATACGTTAATACGTAATAGTATATAACGTTATAAGTTAGTACGTAATAGTATATAGCGTTATACGTCATAATGTAATAGTATATAACCTTATACGTTAGTACGTAACAGTATATAACTTTATACGTTATAACGTAATAGTATATAACGTTATACGTCATAACGTAATAGTATATAACGTTATACGTCATAATGTAATAGTATATAACCTTATACGTTAGTACGTAATAGTATATAACGTTATACATCATCAGGTAATACTATATAATGTTATACTGTTAGTACGTAATAGTATATATCGTTATACGTCATAACGTAATAGTATATAACGTTATACGTTATAACGTAATAGTATATAACGTTATACGTCATAACGTAATAGTATATAACGATATACGTCATAACGTAATAGTGTATAACGTTATACCTATGACGTAATAGTATATAACGTTATACGTCATTAGGTAATACTATATAACGTTATACGTCATAACGTAATAGTATATAACGTTACACGTTATAAGGTGATACTACATAACGTTTTACGTTATAACATAATAGTATATAACGTTATACGTTATAACGTAGAAGTATATAACGTTATACGTCATCAGGTAATACTATATAACGTTACACGTTATTACGTAACAGTATATAACGTTATACGTTATAACGTAATAGTATATAACGTTATACGTCATAACGTAATAGTATATAACGTTATACGTCATATCGTAATACTATGTAACGTTATACGTTATTACGTAACAGTATACAACGTTATACGTTATTACGTAATTTTATATATCGTTATACGTTAGTACGTAATAGTATATAACATTATACGATATTACGTAACAGTATATAACTTTATACGTTATAACGTAGTAGTATATAACGTTATACGTCTTAACGTAATAGTAAATAATCTTATACGTTAGTACGTAACAGTATATAACGTTACACGTTATAAGGTAATACTACATAACGTTTTACGTTATAACGTAATAGTATATAACGTTATACGTTACTACGAAAGAGTATATAACGTTATACGTTAGTACGTAATATTATATAACGTTATACGTTATTACGTAATTTTATATATCGTTATACGTTAGTACGTAATAGTATATAACATTATACGATATTACGTACCAGTATATAAAGTTAAACGTTAGTACGTAACAGTATATAACGTTATACGTTAGTACATAATAATATATAACGTTATACGTTACTACGTAATAGTATATAACGTTATACGTATGACGTAATAGTATATAACTTTATACGTTATAACGTAATAGTATATAACGTTATACGTCATTAGGTAATACTATATAACGTTATACGTTATAACGTAGTAGTATATAACGTTATACGTCATAACGTAATACTATATAACGTTACACGTTATTACGTAACAGTATATAACGTTATACGTTATAACGTAATAGTATATAACGTTATACGTCATAACGTAATAGTATATAACGTTATACGTCAGAATGTAATAGTATATAACCTTATACGTTAGTACGTAACAGTATATAACGTTATACGTTATAACGTAATAGTATATAACGTTATACGTCATAACGTAATAGTATATAACGTTATACGTCATAATGTAATAGTATATAACCTTATACGTTAGTACGTAATTGTATATAACGTTATACATCATCAGGTAATACTATATAATGTTATACTGTTAGTACGTAACAGTATATAACGTTATACGTCATAACGTAATAGTATATAACGTTATACGTTATAACGTAATAGTATATAACGTTATACGTCATAACGTAATAGTATATAACGATATACGTCATAACGTAATAGTGTATAACGTTATACGTTATAAGGTAGTAGTATATAACGTTATACGTCATTAGGTAATACTATATAACGTTACACGTTATTACGTAACAGTATATTACGTTACACGTTATAAGGTAATACTACATTACGTTTTACGTTATAACGTAATAGTATATAACGTTATACGTATGACGTAATGGTATATAACGTTCTACGTTAGTACGTAATAGTAGATAATGTTATATGTTACTACGTAAGAGTATATAACGTTATACGTTAATACGTAATAGTATATAACGTTATAAGTTAGTACGTAATAGTATATAGCGTTATACGTCATAATGTAATAGTATATAACCTTATACGTTAGTACGTAACAGTATATAACTTTATACGTTATAACGTAATAGTATATAACGTTATACGTCATAACGTAATAGTATATAACGTTATACGTCATAATGTAATAGTATATAACCTTATACGTTAGTACGTAATAGTATATAACGTTATACATCATCAGGTAATACTATATAATGTTATACTGTTAGTACGTAATAGTATATATCGTTATACGTCATAACGTAATAGTATATAACGTTATACGTTATAACGTAATAGTATATAACGTTATACGTCATAACGTAATAGTATATAACGATATACGTCATAACGTAATAGTGTATAACGTTATACCTATGACGTAATAGTATATAACGTTATACGTCATTAGGTAATACTATATAACGTTATACGTCATAACGTAATAGTATATAACGTAACACGTTATAAGGTGATACTACATAACGTTTTACGTTATAACATAATAGTATATAACGTTATACGTTATAACGTAGAAGTATATAACGTTATACGTCATCAGGTAATACTATATAACGTTACACGTTATTACGTAACAGTATATAACGTTATACGTTATAACGTAATAGTATATAACGTTATACGTCATAACGTAATAGTATATAACGTTATACGTCATATCGTAATACTATGTAACGTTATACGTTATTACGTAACAGTATACAACGTTATACGTTATAACGTAGTAGTATATAACGTTATACGTCATAACGTAATACTATATAACGTTACACGTTATTACGTAACAGTATACAACGTTATACGTTATAACGTAGTAGTATATAACGTTATACGTCATAACGTAATACTATATAACGTTATACGTGATAACGTAATAGTATATAACGTTATACGTCATAATGTAATAGTATATAACCTTATACGTTAGTACGTAATATTATATAACGTTATACATCATCAGGTAATACTATATAATGTTATACTGTTAGTACGTAATAGTATATAACGTTATACGTCATAACGTAATAGTATATAACGTTATACGTTATAACGTAGTAGTATATAACGTTATACGTCATAACGTAATACTATGTAACGTTATACGTTATTACGTAACAGTATATGACGTTATACGTTATAACGTAATAGTATTTAACGTTATATGTCATAACGTAATAGTATATAACGTTATAGGTCATAATGTAATAGTATATAACCTTATACGTTAGTACGTAACAGTATATAACGTTATACGTTAGTACATAATAATATATAACGTTTTACGTTATAACGTAATAGTATATAACGTTATAGGTTATAACGTAATAGTACATAACGTTATACCTGTGACGTAATAGAAAATAACGTTATACGCTATAACGTAGTAGTATATAACGTTATACGTCATCAGGTAATACTATATAACGTTACAAGCTAGTACGTAATAGTATATAACGTTATACGTTAGTACGTAATAGTATATAACGTTATACGTCATAACGTAATAGTACATAACGTTACACGTTATAAGGTAGTGCTACATAACGTTATACGTTATAACGTAGTAGTATATAACGGTATACGTCATCAGGTAATACTATATAACGTTACATGTTATAAGGTAATGCTACATTACGTTATACGTTATAACATAATAGTATATAACGTTATACGTCATAACGTAATAGTACATAACGTTACACGTTATAAGGTAATGCTACATAACGTTTTACGTTATAAGGTAATAGTATATAACGTTATAGGTTATAACGTAATAGTATAAAACGTTATACGTATGACGTAATAGTAAATAACGTTGTTCGCTATAACGTAGTAGTATATAACGTTATGCGTTATCAGGTAATACTATATAACATTATTTTTCATAACGTAATAGTATATAACGTTACACGTTATAAGGTAATACTACATAACGTTTTACGTTATAACGTAATAGTATATAACGTTATAGGTTATAACGTAATAGTACATAACGTTATACCTGTGACGTAATAGAAAATAACGTTATACGCTATAACGTAGTAGTATATAACGTTATACGTCATCAGGTAATACTATATAACGTTACAAGTTAGTACGTAATAGTAGATAATGTTATATGTTACTACGTAAGAGTATATAACGTTATACGTTAATACGTAATAGTATATAACGTTATACATCATCAGGTAATACTACATAATGTTATACTGTTAGTACGTAATAGTATATAACGTTATACGTTATAACGTAATAGTATATAACGTTATACGTCATAACGTAATAGTATATAACGTTATACGTCATATCGTAATAGTATGTAACGTTATACGTTATTACGTACTAGTATATAACGTTATACGTTATAAAGTAATACTATATAACGTTAAACTGTTAGTACGTAATTGTATATGACGTTATACGTTATAACGTAGTAGTATATAACGTTATACGTCATCAAGTAATACTATATAACGTTACACGTTATTACGTAACAGTATATTACGTTACACGTTATAAGGTAATACTACATAACGTTTTACGTTATAACATAATAGGATATAACGTTATACGTTATAACGTAGTAGTATATAACGTTATACGTCATCAGGTAATACTATATAACGTTACACGTTATTACGTAACAGTATATAACGTTATACGTTATAACGTAATAGTACATAACGTTACACGTTATAAGGTAATGCTACATAACGTTATATGTTATAACTGAGTAGTATTTAACGTTATACGTCATCAGGTAATACTATATAACGTTACACGTTAGTACGTAATAGTATATAGCGTTATACGTTAGTACGTAATAGTATATAACGTTATACATCATCAGGTAATACTATATAATGTTATACTGTTAGTACGTTATAGTATATAACGTTATACGTCATAACGTAATAGTATATAACGTTATACGTTATAACGTAGTAGTATATAACGCTATACGTCATAACGTAATACTATATAACGTTACACGTTATTACGTAACAGTATATAACGTTATACGTTATAACGTAATAGTATATAACGTTATACGTCATAACGTAATAGTATATAACTTTATACGTCATAATGTAATAGTATATAACCTTATACGTTATTACGTAACAGTATACAACGTTATACGTTATTACGTAATTTTATATATCGTTATACGTTAGTACGTAATAGTATATAACATTATACGATATTACGTAACAGTATATAACTTTATACGTTATAACGTAGTAGTATATAACGTTATACGTCTTAACGTAATAGTAAATAATCTTATACGTTAGTACGTAACAGTATATAACGTTACACGTTATAAGGTAATACTACATAACGTTTTACGTTATAACGTAATAGTATATAACGTTATACGTTACTACGAAAGAGTATATAACGTTATACGTTAGTACGTAATATTATATAACGTTATACGTTATTACGTAATTTTATATATCGTTATACGTTAGTACGTAATAGTATATAACATTATACGATATTACGTACCAGTATATAAAGTTAAACGTTAGTACGTAACAGTATATAACGTTATACGTTAGTACATAATAATATATAACGTTATACGTTAGTACGTAATAGTATATAACGTTATACGTATGACGTAATAGTATATAACTTTATACGTTATAACGTAATAGTATATAACGTTATACGTCATTAGGTAATACTATATAACGTTATACGTTATAACGTAGTAGTATATAACGTTATACGTCATAACGTAATACTATATAACGTTACACGTTATTACGTAACAGTATATAACGTTATACGTTATAACGTAATAGTATATAACGTTATACGTCATAACGTAATAGTATATAACGTTATACGTCAGAATGTAAAAGTATATAACCTTATACGTTAGTACGTAACAGTATATAACGTTATACGTTATAACGTAATAGTATATAACGTTATACGTCATAACGTAATAGTATATAACGTTATACGTCATAATGTAATAGTATATAACCTTATACGTTAGTACGTAATAGTATATAACGTTATACATCATCAGGTAATACTATATAATGTTATACTGTTAGTACGTAACAGTATATAACGTTATACGTCATAACGTAATAGTATATAACGTTATACGTTATAACGTAATAGTATATAACGTTATACGTCATAACGTAATAGTATATAACGATATACGTCATAACGTAATAGTGTATAACGTTATACGTTATAAGGTAGTAGTATATAACGTTATACGTCATTAGGTAATACTATATAACGTTACACGTTATTACGTAACAGTATATTACGTTACACGTTATAAGGTAATACTACATTACGTTTTACGTTATAACGTAATAGTATATAACGTTATACGTATGACGTAATGGTATATAACGTTCTACGTTAGTACGTAATAGTAGATAATGTTATATGTTACTACGTAAGAGTATATAACGTTATACGTTAATACGTAATAGTATATAACGTTATAAGTTAGTACGTAATAGTATATAGCGTTATACGTCATAATGTAATAGTATATAACCTTATACGTTAGTACGTAACAGTATATAACTTTATACGTTATAACGTAATAGTATATAACGTTATACGTCATAACGTAATAGTATATAACGTTATACGTCATAATGTAATAGTATATAACCTTATACGTTAGTACGTAATAGTATATAACGTTATACATCATCAGGTAATACTATATAATGTTATACTGTTAGTACGTAATAGTATATATCGTTATACGTCATAACGTAATAGTATATAACGTTATACGTTATAACGTAATAGTATATAACGTTATACGTCATAACGTAATAGTATATAACGATATACGTCATAACGTAATAGTGTATAACGTTATACCTATGACGTAATAGTATATAACGTTATACGTCATTAGGTAATACTATATAACGTTATACGTCATAACGTAATAGTATATAACGTAACACGTTATAAGGTGATACTACATAACGTTTTACGTTATAACATAATAGTATATAACGTTATACGTTATAACGTAGAAGTATATAACGTTATACGTCATCAGGTAATACTATATAACGTTACACGTTATTACGTAACAGTATATAACGTTATACGTTATAACGAAATAGTATATAACATTATACGTCATAACGTAATAGTATATAACGTTATACGTCATATCGTAATACTATGTAACGTTATACGTTATTACGTAACAGTATACAACGTTATACGTTATAACGTAGTAGTATATAACGTTATACGTCATAACGTAATACTATATAACGTTATACGTGATAACGTAATAGTATATAACGTTATACGTCATAATGTAATAGTATATAACCTTATACGTTAGTACGTAATATTATATAACGTTATACATCATCAGGTAATACTATATAATGTTATACTGTTAGTACGTAATAGTATATAACGTTATACGTCATAACGTAATAGTATATAACGTTATACGTTATAACGTAGTAGTATATAACGTTATACGTCACAACGTAATACTATGTAACGTTATACGTTATTACGTAACAGTATATGACGTTATACGTTATAACGTAATAGTATTTAACGTTATATGTCATAACGTAATAGTATATAACGTTATAGGTCATAATGTAATAGTATATAACCTTATACGTTAGTACGTAACAGTATATAACGTTATACGTTAGTACATAATAATATATAACGTTTTACGTTATAACGTAATAGTATATAACGTTATAGGTTATAACGTAATAGTACATAACGTTATACCTGTGACGTAATAGAAAATAACGTTTTACGCTATAACGTAGTAGTATATAACGTTATACGTCATCAGGTAATACTATATAACGTTACAAGCTAGTACGTAATAGTATATAACGTTATACGTTAGTACGTAATAGTATATAACGTTATACGTCATAACGTAATAGTACATAACGTTACACGTTATATGGTAGTGCTACATAACGTTATACGTTATAACGTAGTAGTATATAACGGTATACGTCATCAGGTAATACTATATAACGTTACATGTTATAAGGTAATGCTACATTACGTTATACGTTATAACATAATAGTATATAACGTTATACGTCATAACGTAATAGTACATAACGTTACACGTTATAAGGTAATGCTACATAACGTTTTACGTTATAAGGTAATAGTATATAACGTTATAGGTTATAACGTAATAGTATAAAACGTTATACGTATGACGTAATAGTAAATAACGTTGTTCGCTATAACGTAGTAGTATATAACGTTATGCGTTATCAGGTAATACTATATAACATTATTTTTCATAACGTAATAGTATATAACGTTACACGTTATAAGGTAATACTACATAACGTTTTACGTTATAACGTAATAGTATATAACGTTATAGGTTATAACGTAATAGTACATAACGTTATACCTGTGACGTAATAGAAAATAACGTTATACGCTATAACGTAGTAGTATATAACGTTATACGTCATCAGGTAATACTATATAACGTTACAAGTTAGTACGTAATAGTAGATAATGTTATATGTTACTACGTAAGAGTATATAACGTTATACGTTAATACGTAATAGTATATAACGTTATACATCATCAGGTAATACTACATAATGTTATACTGTTAGTACGTAATAGTATATAACGTTATACGTTATAACGTAATAGTATATAACGTTATACGTCATAACGTAATAGTATATAACGTTATACGTCATATCGTAATAGTATGTAACGTTATACGTTATTACGTACTAGTATATAACGTTATACGTTATAAAGTAATACTATATAACGTTAAACTGTTAGTACGTAATTGTATATGACGTTATACGTTATAACGTAGTAGTATATAACGTTATACGTCATCAAGTAATACTATATAACGTTACACGTTATTACGTAACAGTATATTACGTTACACGTTATAAGGTAATACTACATAACGTTTTACGTTATAACATAATAGGATATAACGTTATACGTTATAACGTAGTAGTATATAACGTTATACGTCATCAGGTAATACTATATAACGTTACACGTTATTACGTAACAGTATATAACGTTATACGTTATAACGTAATAGTACATAACGTTACACGTTATAAGGTAATGCTACATAACGTTATATGTTATAACTGAGTAGTATTTAACGTTATACGTCATCAGGTAATACTATATAACGTTACACGTTAGTACGTAATAGTATATAGCGTTATACGTTAGTACGTAATAGTATATAACGTTATACATCATCAGGTAATACTATATAATGTTATACTGTTAGTACGTTATAGTATATAACGTTATACGTCATAACGTAATAGTATATAACGTTATACGTTATAACGTAGTAGTATATAACGTTATACGTCATAACGTAATACTATATAACGTTACACGTTATTACGTAACAGTATATAACGTTATACGTTATAACGTAATAGTAAATAACGTTATACGTCATAACGTAATAGTATATAACTTTATACGTCATAATGTAATAGTATATAACCTTATACGTTAGTACGTAACAGTATATAACGTTATACGTTATAACGTAATAGTATATAACGTTATACGTCATAACGTAATAGTATATAACGTTATACGTCATAATGTAATAGTATATAACCTTATACGTTAGTACGTAATAGTATATAACGTTATACATCATCAGGTAATACTATATAATGTTATACTGTTAGTACGTAATAGTATATAACGTTATACGTCATAACGTAATAGTATATAACGTTACACGTTATAAGGTAATACTACATAACGTTTTACGTTATAACATAATAGCATATAACGTTATACGTTATAACGTAGAAGTATATAACGTTATACGTCATCAGGAAATACTATATAACGTTACACGTTATTACGTAACAGTATATAACGTTATACGTTATAACGTAATAGTATATAACGTTATACGTCATAACGTAATAGTATATAACGTTATACGTCATATCGTAATACTATGTAACGTTATACGTTATTACGTAATAGTATATAACGTTATATGTAGTAGTATATAACGTTATACGTCATAACGTAATACTATATAACGTTACACGTTATTACGTAACAGTATACAACGTTATACGTTATAACGTAGTAGTATATGACGTTATACGTTATAACGTAATAGTATTTAACGTTATATGTCATAACGTAATAGTATATAACGTTATACGTTAGTACATAATAATATATAACGTTTTACGTTATAACGTAATAGTATATAACGTTATAGGTTATAACGTAATAGTACATAACGTTATACCTGTGACGTAATAGAAAATAACGTTATACGCTATAACGTAGTAGTATATAACGTTATACGTCATCAGGTAATACTATATAACGTTACAAGTTAGTACGTAATAGTATATAACGTTATACGTTAGTACGTAATAGTATATAACGTTATACGTCATAACGTAATAGTACATAACGTTACACGTTATAAGGTAATGCTACATAACGTTTTACGTTATAACGTAATAGTATATAACGTTATAGGTTATAACGTAGTAGTATATAACGTTATACCTATGACGTAATAGAAAATAACGTTATACGCTATAACGTAGTAGTATATAACGTTATACGTTATCAGGTAATACTATATAACGTTACACGTTAGTACGTAATATTATATAACGTTATACGTCATAATGTAATAGTATATAACCTTATACGTTAGTACGTAATAGTATATAACGTTATACATCATCAGGTAATACTATATAACGTTATACTGTTAGTACGTAATAGTATATAACGTTATACGTCATAACGTAATAGTATATAACGTTATACGTTATAACGTAATAGTATATAACGTTATACGTCATAACGTAATAGTATATAACGATATACGTCATAACGTAATAGTGTATAACGTTATACCTATGACGTAATAGTATATAACGTTATACGTCATTGGGTAATACTATATAACGTTATACGTCATAACGTAATAGTATATAACGTTACACGTTATAAGGTAATACTACATAACGTTTTACGTTATAACATAATAGTATATAACGTTATACGTTATAACGTAGTAGTATATAACGTTATACGTCATAACGTAATAGTATATAACGATATACGTCATAACGTAATAGTGTATAACGTTATACCTATGACGTAATAGTATATAACGTTATACGTCATTAAGTAATACTATATAACGTTACACGTTATTACGTAACAGTATATTACGTAACACGTTATAAGGTAATACTACATAACGTTTTACGTTATAACATAATAGTATATAACGTTATACGTTATAACGTAGTAGTATATAACGTTATACGTCATCAGGTAATACTATATAACGTTACACGTTATTACGTAACAGTATATAACGTTATACGTTATAACGTAATAGTACATAACGTTACACGTTATAAGGTAATGCTACATAACGTTTTACGTTATAAGGTAATAGTATATAACGTTATAGGTTATAACGTAATAGTATAAAACGTTATACGTATGACGTAATAGTAAATAACGTTGTTCGCTATAACGTAGTAGTATTTAACGTTATGCGTTATCAGGTAATACTATATAACATTATTTTTCATAACGTAATAGTATATAACGTTACACGTTATAAGGTAATACTACATAACGTTTTACGTTATAACGTAATAGTATATAACGTTATAGGTTATAACGTAATAGTACATAATGTTGTACCTGTGACGTAATAGAAAATAACGTTATACGCTATAACGTAGTAGTATATAACGTTATACGTCATCAGGTAATACTATATAACGTTACAAGTTAGTACGTAATAGTAGATAATGTTATATGTTACTACGTAAGAGTATATAACGTTATACGTTAATACGTAATAGTATATAACGTTATAAGTTAGTACGTAATAGTATATAGCGTTATACGTTAGTACGTATTAGTATATAACGTTATACATCATCAGGTAATACTACATAATGTTATACTGTTAGTACGTAATAGTATATAACGTTATACGTTATAACGTAATAGTATATAACGTTATACGTCATAACGTAATAGTATATAACGTTATACGTCATATCGTAATAGTATGTAACGTTATACGTTTTTACGTAATAGTATATAACGTTATACGTTATAAAGTAATACTATATAACGTTAAACTGTTAGTACGTAATTGTATATGACGTTATACGTTATAACGTAGTAGTATATAACGTTATACGTCATCAAGTAATACTATATAACGTTACACGTTATTACGTAACAGTATATTACGTTACACGTTATAAGGTAATACTACATAACGTTTTACGTTATAACATAATAGTATATAACGTTATACGTTATAACGTAGTAGTATATAACGTTATACGTCATCAGGTAATACTATATAACGTTACACGTTATTACGTAACAGTATATAACGTTATACGTTATAACGTAATAGTACATAACGTTACACGTTATAAGGCAATGCTACATAACGTTATATGTTATAACTGAGTAGTATTTAACGTTATACGTCATCAGGTAATACTATATAACGTTACACGTTAGTACGTAATAGTATATAGCGTTATACGTTAGTACGTAATAGTATATAACGTTATACATCATCAGGTAATACTATATAATGTTATACTGTTAGTACGTAATAGTATATAACGTTATACGTCATAACGTAATAGTATATAACGTTATACGTTATAACGTAGTAGTATATAACGTTATACGTCATAACGTAATACTATATAACGTTACACGTTATTACGTAACAGTATATAACGTTATACGTTATAACGTAATAGTATATAACGTTATACGTCATAACGTAATAGTATATAACGTTATACGTCATAATGTAATAGTATATAACCTTATACGTTAGTACGTAACAGTATATAACGTTATACGTTATAACGTAATAGTATATAACGTTATACGTCATAACGTAATAGTATATAACGTTATACGTCATAATGTAATAGTATATAACCTTATACGTTAGTACGTAATAGTATATAACGTTATACATCATCAGGTAATACTATATAATGTTATACTGTTAGTACGTAATAGTATATAACGTTATACGTCATAACGTAATAGTATATAACGTTATACGTTATAACGTAATAGTATATAACGTTATACGTCATAACGTAATAGTATATAACGATATACGTCATAACGTAATAGTGTATAACGTTATACCTATGACGTAATAGTATATAACGTTATACGTCATATCGTAATACTATGTAACGTTATACGTTATTACGTAATAGTATATAACGTTATACGTTATAACGTAGTAGTATATAACGTTATACGTCATAACGTAATACTATATAACGTTACACGTTATTACGTAACAGTATACAACGTTATACGTTATAACGTAGTAGTATATGACGTTATACGTTATAACGTAATAGTATTTAACGTTATATGTCATAACGTAATAGTACATAACGTTATACCTGTGACGTAATAGAAAATAACGTTATACGCTATAACGTAGTAGTATATAACGTTATACGTCATCAGGTAATACTATATAACGTTACACGTTAGTACGTAATATTATATAACGTTATACGTTAGTACGTAATAGTATATAACGTTATACGGCATCAGGTAATACTAAATAACGTTACACGTTATTACGTAACAGTATATAACGTTATACGTTATAACGTAATAGTATATAACGTTATACGTCATAACGTAATAGTATATAACGTTATACGTCATAACGTAATAGTATATAACGTTATACGTCATAACGTAATACTATATAACGTTACACGTTATTACGTAACAGTATATAACGTTATACGTTATAACGTAATAGTGTATAACGTTATACGTCATAACGTAATAGTATATAACGTTATACGTCATAATGTAATAGTATATAACCTTATACGTTAGTACGTAATAGTATATAACGTTATACATCATCAGGTAATACTATATAATGTTATACTGTTAGTACGTAACAGTATATAACGTTATACGTCATAACGTAATAGTATATAACGTTATACGTTCTAACGTAGTAGTATATAACGTTATACGTCATAACGTAGGAGTATATAACCTTATACGTTAGTACGTAACAGTATATAACGTTATACGTTAGTACATAATAATATATAACGTTTTACGTTATAACGTAATAGTATATAACCTTATACGTTAGTACGTAATAGTATATAACGTTATACATCATCAGGTAATACTATATAATGTTATACTGTTAGTACGTAATAGTATATAACGTTATACGTCATAACGTAATAGTATATAACGTTATACGTTATAACGTAATAGTATATAACGTTATACGTCATAACGTAATAGTATATAACGATATACGTCATAACGTAATAGTGTATAACGTTATACCTATGACGTAATAGTATATAACGTTATACGTCATATCGTAATACTATGTAACGTTATACGTTATTACGTAATAGTATATAACGTTATACGTTATAACGTAGTAGTATATAACGTTATACGTCATAACGTAATACTATATAACGTTACACGTTATTACGTAACAGTATACAACGTTATACGTTATAACGTAGTAGTATATGACGTTATACGTTATAACGTAATAGTATTTAACGTTATATGTCATAACGTAATAGTATATAACGTTATACGTTAGTACATAATAATATATAACGTTTTACGTTATAACGTAATAGTATATAACGTTATAGGTTATAACGTAATAGTACATAACGTTATACCTGTGACGTAATAGAAAATAACGTTATACGCTATAACGTAGTAGTATATAACGTTATACGTCATCAGGTAATACTATATAACGTTACACGTTAGTACGTAATATTATATAACGTTATACGTTAGTACGTAATAGTATATAACGTTATACGGCATCAGGTAATACTAAATAACGTTACACGTTATTACGTAACAGTATATAACGTTATACGTTATAACGTAATAGTATATAACGTTATACGTCATAACGTAATAGTATATAACGTTATACGTCATAACGTAATAGTATATAACGTTATACGTCATAACGTAATACTATATAACGTTACACGTTATTACGTAACAGTATATAACGTTATACGTTATAACGTAATAGTGTATAACGTTATACGTCATAACGTAATAGTATATAACGTTATACGTCATAATGTAATAGTATATAACCTTATACGTTAGTACGTAATAGTATATAACGTTATACATCATCAGGTAATACTATATAATGTTATACTGTTAGTACGTAACAGTATATAACGTTATACGTCATAACGTAATAGTATATAACGTTATACGTTCTAACGTAGTAGTATATAACGTTATACGTCATAACGTAGGAGTATATAACCTTATACGTTAGTACGTAACAGTATATAACGTTATACGTTAGTACATAATAATATATAACGTTTTACGTTATAACGTAATAGTATATAACGTTATACGTTATAAAGTAATACTATATAACGTTAAACTGTTAGTACGTAATTGTATATGACGTTATACGTTATAACGTAGTAGTATATAACTTTATACGTCATCAAGTAATACTATATAACGTTACACGTTATTACGTAACAGTATATTACGTTACACGTTATAAGGTAATACTACATAACGTTTTACGTTATAACATAATAGTATATAACGTTATACGTTATAACGTAGTAGTATATAACGTTATACGTCATCAGGTAATACTATATAACGTTACACGTTATTACGTAACAGTATATAACGTTATACGTTATAACGTAATAGTACATAACGTTACACGTTATAAGGTAATGCTACATAACGTTTTACGTTATAACGTAATAGTATATAACGTTATAGGTTATAACGTAGTAGTATATAACGTTATACCTATGACGTAATAGAAAATAACGTTATACGCTATAACGTAGTAGTATATAACGTTATACGTTATCAGGTAATACTATATAACGTTACACGTTAGTACGTAATATTATATAACGTTATACGTCATAATGTAATAGTATATAACCTTATACGTTAGTACGTAATAGTATATAACGTTATACATCATCAGGTAATACTATATAATGTTATACTGTTAGTACGTAATAGTATATAACGTTATACGTCATAACGTAATAGTATATAACGTTATACGTTATAACGTAATAGTATATAACGTTATACGTCATAACGTAATAGTATATAACGATATACGTCATAACGTAATAGTGTATAACGTTATACCTATGACGTAATAGTATATAACGTTATACGTCATTAGGTAATACTATATAACGTTATACGTCATAACGTAATAGTATATAACGTTACACGTTATAAGGTAATACTACATAACGTTTTACGTTATAACATAATAGTATATAACGTTATACGTTATAACGTAGAAGTATATAACGTTATACGTCATCAGGTAATACTATATAACGTTACACGTTATTACGTAACAGTATATAACGTTATACGTTATAACGTAATAGTATATAACGTTATACGTCATAACGTAATAGTATATAACGTTATACGTCATATCGTAATACTATGTAACGTTATACGTTATTACGTAATAGTATATAACGTTATACGTTATAACGTAGTAGTATATAACGTTATACGTCATAACGTAATACTATATAACGTTACACGTTATTGCGTAACAGTATACAACGTTATACGTTATAACGTAGTAGTATATGACGTTATACGTTATAACGTAATAGTATTTAACGTTATATGTCATAACGTAATAGTATATAACGTTATACGTTAGTACATAATAATATATAACGTTTTACGTTATAACGTAATAGTATATAACGTTATAGGTTATAACGTAATAGTACATAACGTTATACCTGTGACGTAATAGAAAATAACGTTATACGCTATAACGTAGTAGTATATAACGTTATACGTCATCAGGTAATACTATATAACGTTACAAGTTAGTACGTAATAGTATATAACGTTATACGTTAGTACGTAATAGAATATAACGTTATACGTCATAACGTAATAGTACATAACGTTACACGTTATAAGGTAATGCTACATAACGTTTTACGTTATAAGGTAATAGTATATAACGTTATAGGTTATAACGTAATAGTATAAAACGTTATACGTATGACGTAATAGTAAATAACGTTGTTCGCTATAACGTAGTAGTATATAACGTTATGCGTTATCAGGTAATACTATATAACATTATTTTTCATAACGTAATAGTATATAACGTTACACGTTATAAGGTAATACTACATAACGTTTTACGTTATAACGTAATAGTATATAACGTTATAGGTTATAACGTAGTAGTATATAACGTTATACCTATGACGTAATAGAAAATAACGTTATACGCTATAACGTAGTAGTATATAACGTTATACGTCATCAGGTAATACTATATAACGTTACACGTTAGTACGTAATATTATATAACGTTATACGTTAGTACGTAATAGTATATAACGTTATACGGCATCAGGTAATACTAAATAACGTTACACGTTATTACGTAACAGTATATAACGTTATACGTTATAACGTAATAGTATATAACGTTATACGTCATAACGTAGTAGTATATAACGTTATACGTCATAACGTAATAGTATATAACGTTATACGTCATAACGTAATACTATATAACGTTACACGTTATTACGTAACAGTATATAACGTTATACGTTATAACGTAATAGTGTATAACGTTATACGTCATAACGTAATAGTATATAACGTTATACGTCATAATGTAATAGTATATAACCTTATACGTTAGTACGTAATAGTATATAACGTTATACATCATCAGGTAATACTATATAATGTTATACTGTTAGTACGTAACAGTATATAACGTTATACGTCATAACGTCATAGTATATAACGTTATACGTTATAACGTAGTAGTATATAACGTTATACGTCATAACGTAGGAGTATATAACCTTATACGTTAGTACGTAACAGTATATAACGTTATACGTTAGTACGTAATAGTATATAACGTTATACGGCATCAGGTAATACTAAATAACGTTACACGTTATTACGTAACAGTATATAACGTTATACGTTATAACGTAATAGTATATAACGTTATACGTCATAACATAATAGTATATAACGTTATACGTTATAACGTAGTAGTATATAACGTTATACGTCATCAGGTAATACTATATAACGTTTCACGTCATTACGTAACAGTATATAACGTTATACGTTATAACGTAATAGTACATAACGTTACACGTTATAAGGTAATGCTACATAACGTTATATGTTATAACTGAGTAGTATTTAACGTTATACGTCATCAGGTAATACTATATAACGTTACACGTTAGTACGTAATAGTATATAGCGTTATACGTTAGTACGTAATAGTATATAACGTTATACATCATCAGGTAATACTATATAATGTTATACTGTTAGTACGTAATAGTATATAACGTTATACGTCATAACGTAATAGTATATAACGTTATACGTTATAACGTAGTAGTATATAACGTTATACGTCATAACGTAATACTATATAACGTTACACGTTATTACGTAACAGTATATAACGTTATACGTTATAACGTAATAGTATATAACGTTATACTTCATAACGTAATAGTATATAACGTTATACGTCATAATGTAATAGTATATAACCTTATACGTTAGTACGTAACAGTATATAACGTTATACGTTATAACGTAATAGTATATAACGTTATACGTCATAACGTAATAGTATATAACGTTATACGTCATAATGTAATAGTATATAACCTTATACGTTAGTACGTAATAGTATATAACGTTATACATCATCAGGTAATACTATATAATGTTATACTGTTAGTACGTAATAGTATATAACGTTATACGTCATAACGTAATAGTATATAACGTTATACGTTATAACGTAATAGTATATAACGTTATACGTCATAACGTAATAGTATATAACGATATACGTCATAACGTAATAGTGTATAACGTTATACCTATGACGTAATAGTATATAACGTTATACGTCATTAGGTAATACTATATAACGTTATACGTCATAACGTAATAGTATATAACGTTACACGTTATAAGGTAATACTACATAACGTTTTACGTTATAACATAATAGTATATAACGTTATACGTTATAACGTAGAAGTATATAACGTTATACGTCATCAGGTAATACTATATAACGTTACACGTTATTACGTAACAGTATATAACGTTATACGTTATAACGTAATAGTATATAACGTTATACGTCATAACGTAATAGTATATAACGTTATACGTCATATCGCAATACTATGTAACGTTATACGTTATTACGTAATAGTATATAACGTTATACGTTATAACGTAGTAGTATATAACGTTATACGTCATAACGTAATACTATATAACGTTACACGTTATTACGTAACAGTATACAACGTTATACGTTATAACGTAGTAGTATATGACGTTATACGTTATAACGTAATAGTATTTAACGTTATATGTCATAACGTAATAGTATATAACGTTATAGGTCATAATGTAATAGTATATAACCTTATACGTTAGTACGTAACAGTATATAACGTTATACGTTAGTACATAATAATATATAACGTTTTACGTTATAACGTAATAGTATATAACGTTATAGGTTATAACGTAATAGTACATAACGTTATACCTGTGACGTAATAGAAAATAACGTTATACGCTATAACGTAGTAGTATATAACGTTATACGTCATCAGGTAATACTATATAACGTTACAAGTTAGTACGTAATAGTATATAACGTTATACGTTAGTACGTAATAGTATATAACGTTATACGTCATAACGTAATAGTACATAACGTTACACGTTATAAGGTAATGCTACATAACGTTTTACGTTATAAGGTAATAGTATATAACGTTATAGGTTATAACGTAATAGTATAAAACGTTATACGTATGACGTAATAGTAAATAACGTTGTTCGCTATAACGTAGTAGTATATAACGTTATGCGTTATCAGGTAATACTATATCATTATTTTTCATAACGTAATAGTATATAACGTTACACGTTATAAGGTAATACTACATAACGTTTTACGTTATAACGTAATAGTATATAACGTTATAGGTTATAACGTAGTAGTATATAACGTTATACCTATGACGTAATAGAAAATAACGTTATACGCTATAACGTAGTAGTATATAACGTTATACGTCATCAGGTATTACTATATAACGTTACACGTTAGTACGTAATATTATATAACGTTATACGTTAGTACGTAATAGTATATAACGTTATACGGCATCAGGTAATACTAAATAACGTTACACGTTATTACGTAACAGTATATAACGTTATACGTTATAACGTAATAGTATATAACGTTATACGTCATAACGTAATAGTATATAACGTTATACGTCATAACGTAATAGTATATAACTTTATACGTCATAACGTAAT
This sequence comes from Bombus pascuorum, assembly GCF_905332965.1. Lineage (NCBI taxonomy): Eukaryota > Metazoa > Arthropoda > Insecta > Hymenoptera > Apidae > Bombus > Bombus pascuorum. The sequence goes on from NC_083492.1 coordinate 10,451,582, forward strand.
ACTATATAACGTTACACGTTATTACGTAACAGTATATAACGTTATACGTTATAACGTAATAGTGTATAACGTTATACGTCATAACGTAATAGTATATAACGTTATACGTCATAATGTAATAGTATATAACCTTATACGTTAGTACGTAATAGTATATAACGTTATACATCATCAGGTAATACTATATAATGTTATACTGTTAGTACGTAACAGTATATAACGTTATACGTCATAACGTAATAGTATATAACGTTATACGCTATAACGTAGTAGTATATAACGTTATACGTCATCAGGTAATACTATATAACGTTACACGTTATAACGTAGTAGTATATAACGTTATACGTCATACCGTAATAGTATATAACGTTATACGTCATATCGTAATAGTATATAACGTTATACGTCATAACGTAATAGTACATAACGTTACACGTTATTACGTAACAGTATATAACGTTATACGTTATAACGTAATAGTATATAACGTTATACGTCATAACGTAATAGTATATAACGTTATACGTCATATCGTAATACTATGTAACGTTATACGTCATAACGTAATAGTATATAACGTTATACGTTATAACGTAGGAGTATATAACGTTATACGTCATTAGGTCATACTATATAACGTTACACGTTATTACGTAACAGTATATTACGTTACACGTTATAAGGTAACACTACATAACGTTTTACGTTATAACGTAATAGTATATAACGTTATACGTATGACGTAATAGTATATAACGTTATACGTTAGTACGTAATAGTATATAACGTTATACGTTATTACGTAATAGTATATAACGTTATACGTTGTAAAGCAATACTATATAACGTTATACTGTTAGTACGTAATTGTATATGACGTTATACGTTATAACGTAGTAGTATATAACGTTATACGTCATCAGGTAATACTATATAATGTTACACGTTATTACGTAACAGTATATTGCGTAACACGTTATAAGGTAACACTACATAACGTTTTACGTTATAACGTAATAGTATATAACGTTATACGTATGACGTAATAGTATATAACGTTATACGTTAGTACGTAATAGTATATAACGTTATACGTTATTACGTAATAGTATATAACGTTATACGTTGTAAAGCAATACTATATAACGTTATACTGTTAGTACGTAATTGTATATGACGTTATACGTTATAACGTAGTAGTATATAACGTTATACGTCATCAGGTAATACTATATAGCGTTACACGTTATTACGTAACAGTATATTACGTTACAAGTTATAAGGTAATACTACATAACGTTTTACGTTATAACGTAATAGTATATAACGTTATACGTATGACGTAATAGTACATAACGTTTTACGTTATAACATAATAGTTTATAACGTTATACGTTATTACGTAATAGTATATAACGTTATACGATGTAAAGCAATACTATATAACGTTATACTGTTAGTACGTAATTGTATATGACGTTATACGTTATAACGTAGTAGTATATAACGTTATACGTCATACCGTAATAGTATGTAACGTTATACGTCATAACGTAATAGTATATAACGTTACACGTTATAAGGTAATACTACATAACGTTTTACGTTATTACGTAACAGTATATAACGTTATACGTTATAACGTAATAGTATATAACGTTATACGTCATAACGTAATAGTATATAACGTTATACGTCATATCGTAATACTATGTAACGTTATACGTCATAACGTAATAGTATATAACGTTATACGTTATAACGTAGTAGTATATAACGTTATACGTCATCAGGTAATACTATATAGCGTTACACGTTATTACGTAACAGTATATTACGTTACAAGTTATAAGGTAATACTACATAACGTTTTACGTTATAACGTAATAGTATATAACGTTATACGTATGACGTAATAGTACATAACGTTTTACGTTATAACATAATAGTTTATAACGTTATACGTTATTACGTAATAGTATATAACGTTATACGATGTAAAGCAATACTATATAACGTTATACTGTTAGTACGTAATTGTATATGACGTTATACGTTATAACGTAGAAGTATATAACGTTATACGTCATATTGTAATAGTATGTAACGTTATACGTTATTACGTAATAGTATATACCGTTATACGTTAATACGTAATAGTATATAACGTTATACGTTATAACGTAATAGTATATAACGTTATACGTCATAACGTTTTAGTATATAACGTTATACGTCATATCGTAATAGTATGTAACGTTATACATTATTACGTAATAGTATATAACGTTATACGTTAGTACGTAATAGTATATAATGTTATATGTTACTACGTAAGAGTATATAACGTTATACGTTAATACGTAATAGTATATAACGTTATACGTTAGTACGTAATGGTATATAGCGTTATACGTTAGTACGTAATATTATATAACGTTATACGTTATTACGTAATAGTATATAACGTTATACGTTATAAAGTAATACTATATAACGTTAATAGGTCATAACGTAATAGTACATAACGTTACACGTTATAAGGTAATGCTATATAACGTTATACGTTATAACATAATAGTATATAACGTTATACGTTATAAAGTAATACTATATAACGTTATACTGTTAGTACGTAATTGTATATAACGTTGTGCGTTATAACGTAGTAGTATATAACGTTATACGTCATAAGGTAATACTATATAACGTTACACGTTATTAAGTAACAGTATATAACGTTATACGTTATAACATAGTAGTATATAACGTTATACGTTATAAAGTAGTAGTATATAACATTATACGTCATCAGTTAATACTATATAACGTTACGCGTTCTAACGTAATAGTATATAACTTTATACGTTATAACGTAATAGTATATAACGTTATATGTCATTAGGTAATACTACATAACGATATACGTTATTACGTAACATTATATAACATTATACGTTAGTACGTAATAGTATATAACGTTATACCTCATAATGTAATAGTATATAACGTTACACGTTATAAGGTAATACTACATAACATTTTACGTTATAACGTAACAGTATATTACGTTACACGTTATAACGTGATAGTATATAACGTTACACGTTATAACGTAATAGTAAATAACGTTGTACGTATGTCGTAATAGTAAATAACGTTATACGTTATTACGTAATAGTACATAACCTTATACGTTAGTACGTAATAGTATATAATGTTATATGTTACTACGTAAGAGTATATAACGTTATACGTTAATACGTAATAGTATATAACGTTATACGTTAGAACGTAATAGTATATAGCGTTATACGTTAGTACGTAATATTATATAACGTTATACGTTATTACGTAATAGTATATAACGTTATACGTTATAAAGTAATACTATATAACGTTATACTGTTAGTACGTAATTGTATATAACGTTGTGCGTTATAATGTAGTAGTATATAACGTTATACGTCATAACGTAATACTATATAACGTTACACGTTATTACGTAACATTATATAACGTTATACGTTATAACGTAACAGTATATAACGTTATACGTTATAACGTAATAGTATATAACGTTATACGTCATAACGTAATAGTATATAACGTTATACGTCATATCGTAATAGTATGTAACGTTATACGTTATTACGTAACAGTATATAACGTTATACGATGTAAAGCAATACTATATAAAGTTATACTGTTAGTACGTAATTGTATATGACGTTATACGTTATAACGTAGTAGTATATAACGTTATACGTCATCAGGTAATACTATATAGCGTTACACGTTATTACGTTACAGTATATTACGTTACACGTTATAAGGTAATACTACATAACGTTTTACGTTATAACGTAATAGTATATAACGTTATACGTATGACGTAATAGTATATAACGTTATACGTTAGTACGTAATAGTATATAACGTAATACGTTAGTACGTAATAGTATATAACGTTAATAGGTCATAACGTAATAGTACATAACGTTACACGTTATAAGGTAATGCTATATAACGTTATACGTTATAACATAATAGTATATAACGTTATACGTTATAACGTAGTAGTATATAACGTTATACGTTATAACGTAATAGTATATAACGTTATACGTCATAACGTATTAGTATATAACGTTATACGTCATACCGTAATAGTATGTAACGTTATACGTCATAAGGTAATACTATATTACGTTACACGTTATTACGTAACAGTATATAACGTTATACGTTATAACGTAATAGTATATAACGTTATACGTCATAACGTAATAGTATATAACGTTATACGTCATATTGTAATAGTATGTAACGTTATACGTTATTACGTAATAGTATATAACGTTATACGTTAATACGTAATAGTATATAACGTTATACGTTATAACGTAATAGTATATAACGTTATACGTCATAACGTATTAGTATATAACGTTATACGTCATACCGTAATAGTATGTAACGTTATACGCCATAACGTAATAGTATATAACGTTACACGTTATAACGTAATAGTAAATAACGTTGTACGTATGTCGTAATAGTAAATAACGTTATACGTTATTACGTAATAGTACATAACCTTATACGTTATAAAGTAATACTATATAACGTTTTACTGTAAGTACGTAATAGTATATAACGTTATACGTTATAACGTAGTAGTATATAACGTTATACGTTATAACGTAATAGTATATAGCGTTATACGTCATAATGTAATAGTATATAACGTTATACGATGTAAAGCAATACTATATAACGTTATACTGTTAGTACGTAATTGTATATGACGTTATACGTTATAACGTAGAAGTATATAACGTTATACGTCATCAGGTAATACTATATAACGTTACACGTTATTACGTAACAGTATATAACGTTATACGTTATAACGTAATAGTATATAGCGTTATACGTCATAATGTAATAGTATATAACGTTATACGATGTAAAGCAATACTATATAACGTTATACTGTTAGTACGTAATTGTATATGACGTTATACGTTATAACGTAGTAGTATATAACGTTATACGTCATCAGGTAATACTATATAGCGTTACACGTAATTACGTTACAGTATATTACGTTACACGTTATAAGGTAATACTACTTAACGTTTTACGTTATAACGTAATAGTATATAACGTTATACGTATGACGTAATAGTATATAACGTTATACGTTAGTACGTAATAGTATATAACGTAATACGTTAGTACGTAATAGTATATAACGTTAATAGGTCATAACGTAATAGTACATAACGTTACACGTTATAAGGTAATGCTATATAACGTTATACGTTATAACATAATAGTATATTACGTTATACGTTATAACGTAGTAGTATATAACATTATACATCATCAGTTAATACTATATAACGTTACGCGTTCTAACGTAATAGTATATAACTTTATACGTTATAACGTAATAGTATATAACGTTATACGCCATTAGGTAATACTACATAACGATATACGTTATTACGTAACATTATATAACATTATACGTTAGTACGTAATAGTATATAACGTTATACCTCATAATGTAATAGTATATAACGTTACACGTTATAAGGTAATACTACATAACGTTTTACGTTATAACATAATAGTATATAACGTTATACGTTATTACGTAGTAGTATATAACGTTATACGTCATCAGGTAATACTATATAATGTTATACTGTTAGTACGCAATAGTATATAACGTTATACGTCATAACGTAATAGTATATAACGTTACACGTTATAAGGTAATAATACATAACGTTTTACGTTTTAACGTAACAGTATATTACGTTACACGTTATAACGTGATAGTATATAACGTTACACGTTATAACGTAATAGTAAATAACGTTGTACGTATGTCGTAATAGTAAATAACGTTATACGTTATTACGTAATAGTATATAACCTTATACGTTATAAAGTAATACTATATAACGTTTTACTGTAAGTACGTAATAGTATATAACGTTATACGTTATAACGTAATAGTATATAACGTTATACGTTATAACGTAGTAGTATATAACGTTATACGTCATCAGGTAATACTATATAACGTTACACGTTATTACGTAACAGTATATAACGTTATACGTTATAACGTAGAAGTATATAACGTTATACGTCATCAGGTAATACTATATAACGTTACACGTTATTACGTAACAGTATATAACGTTATACGTTATAACGTAATAGTATATAACGTTATACGTCATAACGTAATAGTATATAACGTTATACGTCATATTGTAATAGTATGTAACGTTATACGTTATTACGTAATAGTATATAACGTTATACGTTAAGACGTAATAGTATATAACGTTATACGTTATAACGTAATAGTATATAACGTTATACGTCATAACGTATTAGTATATAACGTTATACGTCATACCGTAATAGTATGTAACGTTATACGCCATAACGTAATAGTATATAACGTTACACGTTATAAGGTAATACTACATAACGTTTTACGTTATAACATAATAGTATATAACGTTATACGTTATAACGTAATACTATATAACGTTAAACGTTATAACGTAGTAGTATATAACGTTATACGTTAATACGTAATACTATATAATGTTATACTGTTAGTACGTAATAGTATATAACGTTATACGTCATAACGTAATAGTATACAACGTTGCACGTTATAAGGTAATACTACATAACGTTTTACGTTATAACTTAATAGTATATAACGATATAGGTTATAACGTAATAGTATATGACGTTACACGATATAAGGTAATACTACATAACGTTTTAAGTTATAACATAATAGTATATAACGTTATACGTCATCAGGTAATACTATACAACGTTACACGTTATTACGTAACAGTATATAACGTTATACGTTATAACGTAATAGTATATAACGTTATACGTCATAACGTAATAGTATATAACGTTTTTCGTTATTACGTAATAGTATATAACTTTATACGTTCTAACGTAATATTAAATAACGTTATACGTCAGTATGTAATACTGTATAACGTTACACGTTAGTACGTAATAGTATATAACGTTATACGTTAATACGTAATACTATATAATGTTATACTGTTAGTACGTAATAGTAAATAACGTTATACGTCATAACGTAATAGTATATAACGTTATGCGTCATATCGTAATAGTATGTAACGTTATACGTCATAACGTAATAGTATATAACGTTATACGTTATAACGTAGTAGTATATATCGTTATACGACATCAGGTAATACTATATAACGTTACACGTTATTACGTAATAGTATATAACTTTATACGTTATAACGTAATATTATATAACGTTTTACGTCATTAGATAATACTATATAACGTTATATGTTATCACTTAACATTATATAACGTTATACGTTAGTACGTAATAGTATATAACGTTACACGTTATAAGGTAATAGTACATAACGTTTTACGTTATAACATAATTGTATATAACGTTATACGTTATTATGTAACATTATATAACGTTATACGTTAGTACGTAATAGTATATAACGTTATACGTCATAAGGTAATAGTATATAATGTTACACGTTATAAGGTAATACTACATAACGTTTTACGTTTTAACATAATAGTACATAACGTTATACGTTATAACGTAGTAGTATATAACGTTATACGTTAATACGTAATACTATATAATGTTATACTGTTAGTACGTAATAGTATATAACGTTATACGTCATAACGTAATAGTATACAACGTTACACGTTATAAGGTAATACTACATAACGTTTTACGTTATAACGTAATAGTATATAACGTTATAGGTTATAACGTAATAGTATATGACGTTACACGTTATAAGGTAATACTACATAACGTTTTACGTTATAACATAATAGTATATAACGTTATACGTCATCAGGTAATACTATACAACGTTACACGTTATTACGTAACAGTATATAACGTTATACGTCATAACGTAATAGTATATAACGTTACACGTTATTACGTAATAGTATATAACTTTATACGTTATAACGTAATATTAAATAACGTTATACGTCAGTATGTAATACTGTATAACGTTACACGTTAGTACGTAATAGTATATAACGTTATACCTCATAATGTAATAGTATATAACGTTACACGTTATAAGGTAATACTACATAACGTTTTACGTTATAACATAATAGTATATAACGTTATACGTTATAAAGTAATACTATATAACGTTATACTGTTAGTACGTAATTGTATATAACGTTGTGCGTTATAACGTAGTAGTATATAACGTTATACGTCATAACGTAATACTATATAACGTTACACGTTATTACGTAACATTATATAACGTTATACGTTATAACGTAACAGTATATAACGTTATACGTTATAACGTAATAGTATATAACGTTATACGTCATAACGTAATAGTATATAACGTTATACGTCATATCGTAATAGTATGTAACGTTATACGTTATTACCTAATAGTATATAACGTTATACGATGTAAAGCAATACTATATAAAGTTATACTGTTAGTACGTAATTGTATATGACGTTATACGTTATAACGTAGTAGTATATAACGTTATACGTCATCAGGTAATATTATATAGCGTTACATGTTATTACGTTACTGTATATTACGTTACACGTTATAAGGTAATACTACATAACGTTTTACGTTATAACGTAATAGTATATAACGTTATACGTATGACGTAATAGTATATAACGTTATACGTTAGTACGTAATAGTATATAACGTAATACGTTAGTACGTAATAGTATATAACGTTAATAGGTCATAACGTAATAGTACATAACGTTACACGTTATAAGGTAATGCTATATAACGTTATACGTTATAACATAATAGTATATAACGTTATACGTTATAACGTAGTAGTATATAACATTATACGTCATCAGGTAATACTATATAACGTTACGCGTTATAACGTAATAGTATATAACTTTATACGTTATAACGTAATAGTATATAACGTTATACGTCATTAGGTAATACTACATAACGATATACGTTATTACGTAACATTATATAACATTATACGTTAGTACGTAATAGTATATAACGTTATACCTCATAATGTAATAGTATATAACGTTACACGTTATAAGGTAATACTACATAACGTTTTACGTTATAACATAATAGTATATAACGTTATACGTTATAAAGTAATAATATATAACGTTGTACTGTTAGTACGTAATTGTATATAACGTTGTGCGTTATAACGTAGTAGTATATAACGTTATACGTCATAAGGTAATACTATATTACGTTACACGTTATTACGTAACAGTATATAACGTTATACGTTATAACGTAATAGTATATAACGTTATACGTCATAACGTAATACTATATAACGTTATACGTCATATTGTAATAGTATGTAACGTTATACGTTATAACGTAATAGTATATAACGTTATACGTTAATACGTAATAGTATATAACGTTATACGTTATAACGTAATAGTATATAACGTTATACGTCATAACGTATTAGTATATAACGTTATACGTCATACCGTAATAGTATGTAACGTTATACGCCATAACGTAATAGTATATAACGTTACACGTTATAAGGTAATACTACATAACGTTTTACGTTATAACATAATAGTATATAACGTTATACGTTATAACGTAGAAGTATATAACGTTATACGTCATCAGGTAATACTATATAACGTTACACGTTATTACGTAACAGTATATAACGTTATACGTTATAACGTAATAGTATATAGCGTTATACGTCATAACGTAATAGTATATAACGTTATACGATGTAAAGCAATACTATATAACGTTATACTGTTAGTACGTAATTGTATATGACGTTATACGTTATTACGTAATAGTATATAACGTTATACGTTATAAAGTAATACTATATAACGTTATACTGTTAGTACGTAATTGTATATAACGTTGTGCGTTATAACGTAGTAGTATATAACGTTATACGTCATAACGTAATACTATATAACGTTACACGTTATTACGTAACATTATATAACGTTATACGTTATAACGTAACAGTATATAACGTTATACGTTATAACGTAATAGTATATAACGTTATACGTCATAACGTAATAGTATATAACGTTATACGTCATATCGTAATAGTATGTAACGTTATACGTTATTACGTAATAGTATATAACGTTATACGATGTAAAGCAATACTATATAAAGTTATACTGTTAGTACGTAATTGTATATGACGTTATACGTTATAACGTAGTAGTATATAACGTTATACGTCATCAGGTAATACTATATAGCGTTACACGTTATTACGTTACAGTATATTACGTTACACGTTATAAGGTAATACTACATAACGTTTTACGTTATAACGTAATAGTATATAACGTTATACGTATGACGTAATAGTATATAACGTTATACGTTAGTACGTAATAGTATATAACGTAATACGTTAGTACGTAATAGTATATAACGTTAATAGGTCATAACGTAATAGTACATAACGTTACACGTTATAAGGTAATGCTATATAACGTTATACGTTATAACATAATAGTATATAACGTTATACGTTATAACGTAGTAGTATATAACATTATACGTCATCAGGTAATACTATATAACGTTACGCGTTATAACGTAATAGTATATAACTTTATACGTTATAACGTAATAGTATATAACGTTATTCGTCATTAGGTAATACTACATAACGATATACGTTATTACGTAACATTATATAACATTATACGTTAGTACGTAATAGTATATAACGTTATACCTCATAATGTAATAGTATATAACGTTACACGTTATAAGGTAATACTACATAACGTTTTACGTTATAACATAATAGTATATAACGTTATACGTTATAAAGTAATACTATATAACGTTATACTGTTAGTACGTAATTGTATATAACGTTGTGCGTTATAACGTAGTAGTATATAACGTTATACGTCATAAGGTAATACTATATTACGTTACACGTTATTACGTAACAGTATATAACGTTATACGTTATAACGTAATAGTATATAACGTTATACGTCATAACGTAATAGTATATAACGTTATACGTCATATTGTAATAGTATGTAACGTTATACGTTATTACGTAATAGTATATAACGTTATACGTTAATACGTAATAGTATATAACGTTATACGTCATAACGTAATAGTATATAACGTTATACGTCATATCGTAATAGTATGTAACGTTACACGTTATAAGGTAATACTACATAACGTTTTACGTTATAACATAATAGTATATAACGTTATACGTTATAAAGTAATACTATATAACGTTATACTGTTAGTACGTAATTGTATATAACGTTGTGCGTTATAACGTAGTAGTATATAACGTTATACGTCATAACGTAATACTATATAACGTTACACGTTATTACGTAACATTATATAACGTTATACGTTATAACGTAACAGTATATAACGTTATACGTTATAACGTAATAGTATATAACGTTATACGTCATAACGTAATAGTATATAACGTTATACGTCATATCGTAATAGTATGTAACGTTATACGTTATTACGTAATAGTATATAACGTTATACGATGTAAAGCAATACTATATAAAGTTATACTGTTAGTACGTAATTGTATATGACGTTATACGTTATAACGTAGTAGTATATAACGTTATACGTCATCAGGTAATACTATATAGCGTTACACGTTATTACGTTACAGTATATTACGTTACACGTTATAAGGTAATACTACATAACGTTTTACGTTATAACGTAATAGTATATAACGTTATACGTATGACGTAATAGTATATAACGTTATACGTTAGTACGTAATAGTATATAACGTAATACGTTAGTACGTAATAGTATATAACGTTAATAGGTCATAACGTAATAGTACATAACGTTACACGTTATAAGGTAATGCTATATAACGTTATACGTTATAACATAATAGTATATAACGTTATACGTTATAACGTAGTAGTATATAACATTATACGTCATCAGGTAATACTATATAACGTTACGCGTTATAACGTAATAGTATATAACTTTATACGTTATAACGTAATAGTATATAACGTTATACGTCATTAGGTAATACTACATAACGATATACGTTATTACGTAACATTATATAACATTATACGTTAGTACGTAATAGTATATAACGTTATACCTCATAATGTAATAGTATATAACGTTACACGTTATAAGGTAATACTACATAACGTTTTACGTTATAACATAATAGTATATAACGTTATACGTTATAAAGTAATACTATATAACGTTATACTGTTAGTACGTAATTGTATATAACGTTGTGCGTTATAACGTAGTAGTATATAACGTTATACGTCATAAGGTAATACTATATTACGTTACACGTTATTACGTAACAGTATATAACGTTATACGTTATAACGTAATAGTATATAACGTTATACGTCATAACGTAATAGTATATAACGTTATACGTCATATTGTAATAGTATGTAACGTTATACGTTATTACGTAATAGTATATAACGTTATACGTTAATACGTAATAGTATATAACGTTATACGTTATAACGTAATAGTATATAACGTTATACGTCATAACGTATTAGTATATAACGTTATACGTCATACCGTAATAGTATGTAACGTTATACGCCATAACGTAATAGTATATAACGTTACACGTTATAAGGTAATACTACATAACGTTTTACGTTATAACATAATAGTATATAACGTTATACGTTATAACGTAGAAGTATATAACGTTATACGTCATCAGGTAATACTATATAACGTTACACGTTATTACGTAACAGTATATAACGTTATACGTTATAACGTAATAGTATATAGCGTTATACGTCATAACGTAATAGTATATAACGTTATACGATGTAAAGCAATACTATATAACGTTATACTGTTAGTACGTAATTGTATATGACGTTATACGTTATTACGTAATAGTATATAACGTTATACGTTATAAAGTAATACTATATAACGTTATACTGTTAGTACGTAATTGTATATAACGTTGTGCGTTATAACGTAGTAGTATATAACGTTATACGTCATAACGTAATACTATATAACGTTACACGTTATTACGTAACATTATATAACGTTATACGTTATAACGTAACAGTATATAACGTTATACGTTATAACGTAATAGTATATAACGTTATACGTCATAACGTAATAGTATATAACGTTATACGTCATATCGTAATAGTATGTAACGTTATACCTTATTACGTAATAGTATATAACGTTATACGATGTAAAGCAATACTATATAAAGTTATACTGTTAGTACGTAATTGTATATGACGTTATACGTTATAACGTAGTAGTATATAACGTTATACGTCATCAGGTAATACTATATAGCGTTACACGTTATTACGTTACAGTATATTACGTTACACGTTATAAGGTAATACTACATAACGTTTTACGTTATAACGTAATAGTATATAACGTTATACGTATGACGTAATAGTATATAACGTTATACGTTAGTACGTAATAGTATATAACGTAATACGTTAGTACGTAATAGTATATAACGTTAATAGGTCATAACGTAATAGTACATAACGTTACACGTTATAAGGTAATGCTATATAACGTTATACGTTATAACATATTAGTATATAACGTTATACGTTATAACGTAGTAGTATATAACATTATACGTCATCAGGTAATACTATATAACGTTACGCGTTATAACGTAATAGTATATAACTTTATACGTTATAACGTAATAGTATATAACGTTATACGTCATTAGGTAATACTACATAACGATATACGTTATTACGTAACATTATATAACATTATACGTTAGTACGTAATAGTATATAACGTTATACCTCATAATGTAATAGTATATAACGTTACACGTTATAAGGTAATACTACATAACGTTTTACGTTATAACATAATAGTATATAACGTTATACGTTATAAAGTAATGCTATATAACGTTATACTGTTAGTACGTAATTGTATATAACGTTGTGCGTTATAACGTAGTAGTATATAACGTTATACGTCATAAGGTATTAGTATATAACGTTATACGTCATACCGTAATAGTATGTAACGTTATACGCCATAACGTAATAGTATATAACGTTATACGCCATAACGTAATAGTATATAACGTTATACGTCATAACGTATTAGTATATAACGTTATACGTCATACCGTAATAGTATGTAACGTTATACGCCATAACGTAATAGTATATAACGTTATACGCCATAACGTAATAGTATATAACGTTACACGTTATAAGGTAATACTACATAACGTTTTACGTTATAACATAATAGTATATAACGTTATACGTTATAACGTAGAAGTATATAACGTTATACGTCATCAGGTAATACTATATAACGTTACACGTTATTACGTAACAGTATATAACGTTATACGTTATAACGTAATAGTATATAGCGTTATACGTCATAACGTAATAGTATATAACGTTATACGATGTAAAGCAATACTATATAACGTTATACTGTTAGTACGTAATTGTATATGACGTTATACGTTATAACGTAGTAGTATATAACGTTATACGTCATCAGGTAATACTATATAGCGTTACACGTTATTACGTTACAGTATATTACGTTACACGTTATAAGGTAATACTACTTAACGTTTTACGTTATAACGTAATAGTATATAACGTTATACGTATGACGTAATAGTATATAACGTTATACGTTAGTACGTAATAGTATATAACGTAATACGTTAGTACGTAATAGTATATAACGTTAATAGGTCATAACGTAATAGTACCTAACGTTACACGTTATAACGTAATACTATATAACGTTATACGTCATAACGTATTAGTATATAACGTTATACGTCATACCGTAATAGTATGTAACGTTATACGTCATAACGTAATAGTATATAACGTTATACGTCATAACGTAATAGTATATAACGTTATACGTCATATTGTAATATTATATAACGTTATACGTTATAACGTAAAAGTATATTACGTTACACGTTATAACGTGATAGTATATAACGTTACACGTTATAACGTAATAGTAAATAACGTTGTACGTATGTCGTAATAGTAAATAACGTTATACGTTATTACGTAATAGTACATAACCTTATACGTTATAAAGTAATACTATATAACGTTTTACTGTTAATACGTAATAGTATATAACGTTATACGTTATAACGTAGTAGTATATAACGTTATACGTCATCAGGTAATACTATATAACGTTACACGTTATTACGTAACAGTATATAACGTTATACGTTATAACGTAGAAGTATATAACGTTATACGATATCAGGTAATACTATATAACGTTATATGTTATCACTTAACATTATATAACGTTATACGTTAGTACGTAATAGTATATAACGTTACACGTTATAAGGTAATAGTACATAACGTTTTACGTTATAACATAATTGTATATAACGTTATACGTTATTATGTAACATTATATAACGTTATACGTTAGTACGTAATAGTATATAACGTTATACGTCATAAGGTAATAGTATATAATGTTACACGTTATAAGGTAATACTACATAACGTTTTACGTTTTAACATAATAGTACATAACGTTATACGTTATAACGTAGTAGTATATAACGTTATACGTTAATACGTAATACTATATAATGTTATACTGTTAGTACGTAATAGTATATAACGTTATACGTCATAACGTAATAGTATACAACGTTACACGTTATAAGGTAATACTACATAACGTTTTACGTTATAACGTAATAGTATATAACGTTATAGGTTATAACGTAATAGTATATGACGTTACACGTTATAAGGTAATACTACATAACGTTTTACGTTATAACATAATAGTATATAACGTTATACGTCATCAGGTAATACTATACAACGTTACACGTTATTACGTAACAGTATATAACGTTATACGTCATAACGTAATAGTATATAACGTTACACGTTATTACGTAATAGTATATAACTTTATACGTTATAACGTAATATTAAATAACGTTATACGTCAGTATGTAATACTGTATAACGTTACACGTTAGTACGTAATAGTATATAACGTTATACCTCATAATGTAATAGTATATAACGTTACACGTTATAAGGTAATACTACATAACGTTTTACGTTATAACATAATAGTATATAACGTTATACGTTATAACGTAGTAGTATATAACGTTATACGTCATAACGTAATACTATATAACGTTACACGTTATTACGTAACATTATATAACGTTATACGTTATAACGTAACAGTATATAACGTTATACGTTATAACGTAATAGTATATAACGTTATACGTCATAACGTAATAGTATATAACGTTATACGTCATATCGTAATAGTATGTAACGTTATACGTTATTACGTAATAGTATATAACGTTATACGATGTAAAGCAATACTATATAAAGTTATACTGTTAGTACGTAATTGTATATGACGTTATACGTTATAACGTAGTAGTATATAACGTTATACGTCATCAGGTAATACTATATAGCGTTACACGTTATTACGTTACAGTATATTACGTTACACGTTATAAGGTAATACTACATAACGTTTTACGTTATAACGTAATAGTATATAACGTTATACGTATGACGTAATAGTATATAACGTTATACGTTAGTACGTAATAGTATATAACGTAATACGTTAGTACGTAATAGTATATAACGTTAATAGGTCATAACGTAATAGTACATAACGTTACACGTTATAAGGTAATGCTATATAACGTTATACGTTATAACATAATAGTATATAACGTTATACGTTATAACGTAGTAGTATATAACATTATACGTCATCAGGTAATACTATATAACGTTACGCGTTATAACGTAATAGTATATAACTTTATACGTTATAACGTAATAGTATATAACGTTATACGTCATTAGGTAATACTACATAACGATATACGTTATTACGTAACATTATATAACATTATACGTTAGTACGTAATAGTATATAACGTTATACCTCATAATGTAATAGTATATAACGTTACACGTTATAAGGTAATACTACATAACGTTTTACGTTATAACATAATAGTATATAACGTTATACGTTATAAAGTAATACTATATAACGTTATACTGTTAGTACGTAATTGTATATGACGTTATACGTTATAACGTAGTAGTATATAACGTTACACGTTATAAGGTAATACTACATAACGTTTTACGTTATAACATAATAGTATATAACGTTATACGTTATAACGTAGAAGTATATAACGTTATACGTCATCAGGTAATACTATATAACGTTACACGTTATTACGTAACAGTATATAACGTTATACGTTATAACGTAATAGTATATAGCGTTATACGTCATAACGTAATAGTATATAACGTTATACGATGTAAAGCAATACTATATAACGTTATACTGTTAGTACGTAATTGTATATGACGTTATACGTTATAACGTAGTAGTATATAACGTTATACGTCATCAGGTAATACTATATAGCGTTACACGTTATTACGTTACAGTATATTACGTTACACGTTATAAGGTAATACTACTTAACGTTTTACGTTATAACGTAATAGTATATAACGTTATACGTATGACGTAATAGTATATAACGTTACACGTTAGTACGTAATAGTATATAACGTAATACGTTAGTACGTAATAGTATATAACGTTAATAGGTCATAACGTAATAGTACCTAACGTTTCACGTTATAACGTAATAGTATATAACGTTATACGTCATAACGTATTAGTATATAACGTTATACGTCATACCGTAATAGTATGTAACGTTATACGCCATAACGTAATAGTATATAACGTTATACGTCATAACGTAATAGTATATAACGTTATACGTCATATTGTAATAGTATATAACGTTATACGTTATAACGTAAAAGTATATTACGTTACACGTTATAACGTGATAGTATATAACGTTACACGTTATAACGTAATAGTAAATAACGTTGTACGTATGTCGTAATAGTAAATAACGTTATACGTTATTACGTAATAGTACATAACCTTATACGTTATAAAGTAATACTATATAACGTTTTACTGTTAATACGTAATAGTATATAACGTTATACGTTATAACGTAGTAGTATATAACGTTATGCGTTATCAGGTAATACTATATAACGTTACACGTTATTACGTAACAGTATATAACGTTATACGTTATAACGTAGAAGTATATAACGTTATACGATATCAGGTAATACTATATAACGTTATATGTTATCACTTAACATTATATAACGTTATACGTTAGTACGTAATAGTATATAACGTTACACGTTATAAGGTAATAGTACATAACGTTTTACGTTATAACATAATTGTATATAACGTTATACGTTATTATGTAACATTATATAACGTTATACGTTAGTACGTAATAGTATATAACGTTATACGTCATAAGGTAATAGTATATAATGTTACACGTTATAAGGTAATACTACATAACGTTTTACGTTTTAACATAATAGTACATAACGTTATACGTTATAACGTAGTAGTATATAACGTTATACGTTAATACGTAATACTATATAATGTTATACTGTTAGTACGTAATAGTATATAACGTTATACGTCATAACGTAATAGTATACAACGTTACACGTTATAAGGTAATACTACATAACGTTTTACGTTATAACGTAATAGTATATAACGTTATAGGTTATAACGTAATAGTATATGACGTTACACGTTATAAGGTAATACTACATAACGTTTTACGTTATAACATAATAGTATATAACGTTATACGTCATCAGGTAATACTATACAACGTTACACGTTATTACGTAACAGTATATAACGTTATACGTCATAACGTAATAGTATATAACGTTACACGTTATTACGTAATAGTATATAACTTTATACGTTATAACGTAATATTAAATAACGTTATACGTCAGTATGTAATACTGTATAACGTTACACGTTAGTACGTAATAGTATATAACGTTATACCTCACAATGTAATAGTATATAACGTTACACGTTATAAGGTAATACTACATAACGTTTTACGTTATAACATAATAGTATATAACGTTATACGTTATAAAGTAATACTATATAACGTTATACTGTTAGTACGTAATTGTATATAACGTTGTGCGTTATAACGTAGTAGTATATAACGTTATACGTCATAACGTAATACTATATAACGTTACACGTTATTACGTAACATTATATAACGTTATACGTTATAACGTAACAGTATATAACGTTATACGTTATAACGTAATAGTATATAACGTTATACGTCATAACGTAATAGTATATAACGTTATACGTCATATCGTAATAGTATGTAACGTTATACGTTATTACGTAATAGTATATAACGTTATACGATGTAAAGCAATACTATATAAAGTTATACTGTTAGTACGTAATTGTATATGACGTTATACGTTATAAAGTAGTAGTATATAACGTTATACGTCATCAGGTAATACTATATAGCGTTACATGTTATTACGTTACAGTATATTACGTTACACGTTATAAGGTAATACTACATAACGTTTTACGTTATAACGTAATAGTATATAACGTTATACGTATGACGTAATAGTATATAACGTTATACGTTAGTACGTAATAGTATATAACGTAATACGTTAGTACGTAATAGTATATAACGTTAATAGGTCATAACGTAATAGTACATAACGTTACACGTTATAAGGTGATGCTATATAACGTTATACGTTATAACATAATAGTATATAACGTTATACGTTATAACGTAGTAGTATATAACATTATACGTCATCAGGTAATACTATATAACGTTACGCGTTATAACGTAATAGTATATAACTTTATACGTTATAACGTAATAGTATATAACGTTATACCTCACAATGTAATAGTATATAACGTTACACGTTATAAGGTAATACTACATAACGTTTTACGTTATAACATAATAGTATATAACGTTATACGTTATAAAGTAATACTATATAACGTTATACTGTTAGTACGTAATTGTATATAACGTTGTGCGTTATAACGTAGTAGTATATAACGTTATACGTCATAACGTAATACTATATAACGTTACACGTTATTACGTAACATTATATAACGTTATACGTTATAACGTAACAGTATATAACGTTATACGTTATAACGTAATAGTATATAACGTTATACGTCATAACGTAATAGTATATAACGTTATACGTCATATCGTAATAGTATGTAACGTTATACGTTATTACGTAATAGTATATAACGTTATACGATGTAAAGCAATACTATATAATGTTATACTGTTAGTACGTAATAGTATATAACGTTATACGTCATAACGTAATAGTATACAACGTTACACGTTATAAGGTAATACTACATAACGTTTTACGTTATAACGTAATAGTATATAACGTTATAGGTTATAACGTAATAGTATATGACGTTACACGTTATAAGGTAATACTACATAACGTTTTACGTTATAACATAATAGTATATAACGTTATACGTCATCAGGTAATACTATACAACGTTACACGTTATTACGTAACAGTATATAACGTTATACGTCATAACGTAATAGTATATAACGTTACACGTTATTACGTAATAGTATATAACTTTATACGTTATAACGTAATATTAAATAACGTTATACGTCAGTATGTAATACTGTATAACGTTACACGTTAGTACGTAATAGTATATAACGTTATACCTCACAATGTAATAGTATATAACGTTACACGTTATAAGGTAATACTACATAACGTTTTACGTTATAACATAATAGTATATAACGTTATACGTTATAACGTAGTAGTATATAACGTTATACGTCATAACGTAATACTATATAACGTTACACGTTATTACGTAACATTATATAACGTTATACGTTATAACGTAACAGTATATAACGTTATACGTTATAACGTAATAGTATATAACGTTATACGTCATAACGTAATAGTATATAACGTTATACGTCATATCGTAATAGTATGTAACGTTATACGTTATTACGTAATAGTATATAACGTTATACGATGTAAAGCAATACTATATAAAGTTATACTGTTAGTACGTAATTGTATATGACGTTATACGTTATAACGTAGTAGTATATAACGTTATACGTCATCAGGTAATACTATATAGCGTTACACGTTATTACGTTACAGTATATTACGTTACACGTTATAAGGTAATACTACATAACGTTTTACGTTATAACGTAATAGTATATAACGTTATACGTATGACGTAATAGTATATAACGTTATACGTTAGTACGTAATAGTATATAACGTAATACGTTAGTACGTAATAGTATATAACGTTAATAGGTCATAACGTAATAGTACATAACGTTACACGTTATAAGGTAATGCTATATAACGTTATACGTTATAACATAATAGTATATAACGTTATACGTTATAACGTAGTAGTATATAACATTATACGTCATCAGGTAATACTATATAACGTTACGCGTTATAACGTAATAGTATATAACTTTATACGTTATAACGTAATAGTATATAACGTTATACGTCATTAGGTAATACTACATAACGATATACGTTATTACGTAACATTATATAACATTATACGTTAGTACGTAATAGTATATAACGTTATACCTCATAATGTAATAGTATATAACGTTACACGTTATAAGGTAATACTACATAACGTTTTACGTTATAACATAATAGTATATAACGTTATACGTTATAAAGTAATACTATATAACGTTATACTGTTAGTACGTAATTGTATATGACGTTATACGTTATAACGTAGTAGTATATAACGTTACACGTTATAAGGTAATACTACATAACGTTTTACGTTATAACATAATAGTATATAACGTTATACGTTATAACGTAGAAGTATATAACGTTATACGTCATCAGGTAATACTATATAACGTTACACGTTATTACGTAACAGTATATAACGTTATACGTTATAACGTAATAGTATATAGCGTTATACGTCATAACGTAATAGTATATAACGTTATACGATGTAAAGCAATACTATATAACGTTATACTGTTAGTACGTAATTGTATATGACGTTATACGTTATAACGTAGTAGTATATAACGTTATACGTCATCAGGTAATACTATATAGCGTTACACGTTATTACGTTACAGTATATTACGTTACACGTTATAAGGTAATACTACTTAACGTTTTACGTTATAACGTAATAGTATATAACGTTATACGTATGACGTAATAGTATATAACGTTACACGTTAGTACGTAATAGTATATAACGTAATACGTTAGTACGTAATAGTATATAACGTTAATAGGTCATAACGTAATAGTACCTAACGTTTCACGTTATAACGTAATAGTATATAACGTTATACGTCATAACGTATTAGTATATAACGTTATACGTCATACCGTAATAGTATGTAACGTTATACGCCATAACGTAATAGTATATAACGTTATACGTCATAACGTAATAGTATATAACGTTATACGTCATATTGTAATAGTATATAACGTTATACGTTATAACGTAAAAGTATATTACGTTACACGTTATAACGTGATAGTATATAACGTTACACGTTATAACGTAATAGTAAATAACGTTGTACGTATGTCGTAATAGTAAATAACGTTATACGTTATTACGTAATAGTACATAACCTTATACGTTATAAAGTAATACTATATAACGTTTTACTGTTAATACGTAATAGTATATAACGTTATACGTTATAACGTAGTAGTATATAACGTTATGCGTTATCAGGTAATACTATATAACGTTACACGTTATTACGTAACAGTATATAACGTTATACGTTATAACGTAGAAGTATATAACGTTATACGATATCAGGTAATACTATATAACGTTATATGTTATCACTTAACATTATATAACGTTATACGTTAGTACGTAATAGTATATAACGTTACACGTTATAAGGTAATAGTACATAACGTTTTACGTTATAACATAATTGTATATAACGTTATACGTTATTATGTAACATTATATAACGTTATACGTTAGTACGTAATAGTATATAACGTTATACGTCATAAGGTAATAGTATATAATGTTACACGTTATAAGGTAATACTACATAACGTTTTACGTTTTAACATAATAGTACATAACGTTATACGTTATAACGTAGTAGTATATAACGTTATACGTTAATACGTAATACTATATAATGTTATACTGTTAGTACGTAATAGTATATAACGTTATACGTCATAACGTAATAGTATACAACGTTACACGTTATAAGGTAATACTACATAACGTTTTACGTTATAACGTAATAGTATATAACGTTATAGGTTATAACGTAATAGTATATGACGTTACACGTTATAAGGTAATACTACATAACGTTTTACGTTATAACATAATAGTATATAACGTTATACGTCATCAGGTAATACTATACAACGTTACACGTTATTACGTAACAGTATATAACGTTATACGTCATAACGTAATAGTATATAACGTTACACGTTATTACGTAATAGTATATAACTTTATACGTTATAACGTAATATTAAATAACGTTATACGTCAGTATGTAATACTGTATAACGTTACACGTTAGTACGTAATAGTATATAACGTTATACCTCACAATGTAATAGTATATAACGTTACACGTTATAAGGTAATACTACATAACGTTTTACGTTATAACATAATAGTATATAACGTTATACGTTATAAAGTAATACTATATAACGTTATACTGTTAGTACGTAATTGTATATAACGTTGTGCGTTATAACGTAGTAGTATATAACGTTATACGTCATAACGTAATACTATATAACGTTACACGTTATTACGTAACATTATATAACGTTATACGTTATAACGTAACAGTATATAACGTTATACGTTATAACGTAATAGTATATAACGTTATACGTCATAACGTAATAGTATATAACGTTATACGTCATATCGTAATAGTATGTAACGTTATACGTTATTACGTAATAGTATATAACGTTATACGATGTAAAGCAATACTATATAAAGTTATACTGTTAGTACGTAACTGTATATGACGTTATACGTTATAAAGTAGTAGTATATAACGTTATACGTCATCAGGTAATACTATATAGCGTTACATGTTATTACGTTACAGTATATTACGTTACACGTTATAAGGTAATACTACATAACGTTTTACGTTATAACGTAATAGTATATAACGTTATACGTATGACGTAATAGTATATAACGTTATACGTTAGTACGTAATAGTATATAACGTAATACGTTAGTACGTAATAGTATATAACGTTAATAGGTCATAACGTAATAGTACATAACGTTACACGTTATAAGGTGATGCTATATAACGTTATACGTTATAACATAATAGTATATAACGTTATACGTTATAACGTAGTAGTATATAACATTATACGTCATCAGGTAATACTATATAACGTTACGCGTTATAACGTAATAGTATATAACTTTATACGTTATAACGTAATAGTATATAACGTTATACGTCATTAGGTAATACTACATAACGATATACGTTATTACGTAACATTATATAACATTATACGTTAGTACGTAATAGTATATAACGTTATACCTCATAATGTAATAGTATATAACGTTACACGTTATAAGGTAATACTACATAACGTTTTACGTTATAACATAATAGTATATAACGTTATACGTTATAAAGTAATACTATATAACGTTATACTGTTAGTACGTAATTGTATATAACGTTGTGCGTTATAACGTAGTAGTATATAACGTTATACGTCATAAGGTAATACTATATTACGTTACACGTTATTACGTAACAGTATATAACGTTATACGTTATAACGTAATAGTATATAACGTTATACGTCATAACGTAATAGTATATAACGTTATACGTCATATTGTAATAGTATGTAACGTTATACGTTATTACGTAATAGTATATAACGTTATACGTTAATACGTAATAGTATATAACGTTATACGTTATAACGTAATAGTATATAACGTTATACGTCATAACGTATTAGTATATAACGTTATACGTCATACCGTAATAGTATGTAACGTTATACGCCATAACGTAATAGTATATAACGTTACACGTTATAAGGTAATACTACATAACGTTTTACGTTATAACATAATAGTATATAACGTTATACGTTATAACGTAGAAGTATATAACGTTATACGTCATCAGGTAATACTATATAACGTTACACGTTATTACGTAACAGTATATAACGTTATACGTTATAACGTAATAGTATATAGCGTTATACGTCATAACGTAATAGTATATAACGTTATACGATGTAAAGCAATACTATATAACGTTATACTGTTAGTACGTAATTGTATATGACGTTATACGTTATTACGTAATAGTATATAACGTTATACGTTATAAAGTAATACTATATAACGTTATACTGTTAGTACGTAATTGTATATAACGTTGTGCGTTATAACGTAGTAGTATATAACGTTATACGTCATAACGTAATACTATATAACGTTACACGTTATTACGTAACATTATATAACGTTATACGTTATAACGTAACAGTATATAACGTTATACATTATAACGTAATAGTATATAACGTTATACGTCATAACGTAATAGTATATAACGTTATACGTCATATCGTAATAGTATGTAACGTTATACGTTATTACGTAATAGTATATAACGTTATACGATGTAAAGCAATACTATATAAAGTTATACTGTTAGTACGTAATTGTATATGACGTTATACGTTATAACGTAGTAGTATATAACGTTATACGTCATCAGGTAATACTATATAGCGTTACACGTTATTACGTTACAGTATATTACGTTACACGTTATAAGGTAATACTACATAACGTTTTACGTTATAACGTAATAGTATATAACGTTATACGTATGACGTAATAGTATATAACGTTATACGTTAGTACGTAATAGTATATAACGTAATACGTTAGTACGTAATAGTATATAACGTTAATAGGTCATAACGTAATAGTACATAACGTTACACGTTATAAGGTAATGCTATATAACGTTATACGTTATAACATAATAGTATATAACGTTATACGTTATAACGTAGTAGTATATAACATTATACGTCATCAGGTAATACTATATAACGTTACGCGTTATAACGTAATAGTATATAACTTTATACGTTATAACGTAATAGTATATAACGTTATACGTCATTAGGTAATACTACATAACGATATACGTTATTACGTAACATTATATAACATTATACGTTAGTACGTAATAGTATATAACGTTATACCTCATAATGTAATAGTATATAACGTTACACGTTATAAGGTAATACTACATAACGTTTTACGTTATAACATAATAGTATATAACGTTATACGTTATAAAGTAATACTATATAACGTTATACTGTTAGTACGTAATTGTATATAACGTTGTGCGTTATAACGTAGTAGTATATAACGTTATACGTCATAAGGTAATACTATATTACGTTACACGTTATTACGTAACAGTATATAACGTTATACGTTATAACGTAATAGTATATAACGTTATACGTCATAACGTAATAGTATATAACGTTATACGTCATATTGTAATAGTATGTAACGTTATACGTTATTACGTAATAGTATATAACGTTATACGTTAATACGTAATAGTATATAACGTTATACGTTATAACGTAATAGTATATAACGTTATACGTCATAACGTATTAGTATATAACGTTATACGTCATACCGTAATAGTATGTAACGTTATACGCCATAACGTAATAGTATGTAACGTTATACGCCATAACGTAATAGTATATAACGTTACACGTTATAAGGTAATACTACATAACGTTTTACGTTATAACATAATAGTATATAACGTTATACGTTATAACGTAGAAGTATATAACGTTATACGTCATCAGGTAATACTATATAACGTTACACGTTATTACGTAACAGTATATAACGTTATACGTTATAACGTAATAGTATATAGCGTTATACGTCATAACGTAATAGTATATAACGTTATACGATGTAAAGCAATACTATATAACGTTATACTGTTAGTACGTAATTGTATATGACGTTATACGATATTACGTAATAGTATATAACGTTATACGTTATAAAGTAATACTATATAACGTTATACTGTTAGTACGTAATTGTATATAACGTTGTGCGTTATAACGTAGTAGTATATAACGTTATACGTCATAACGTAATACTATATAACGTTACACGTTATTACGTAAAATTATATAACGTTATACGTTATAACGTAACAGTATATAACGTTATACGTTATAACGTAATAGTATATAACGTTATACGTCATAACGTAATAGTATATAACGTTATACGTCATATCGTAATAGTATGTAACGTTATACGTTATTACGTAATAGTATATAACGTTATACGATGTAAAGCAATACTATATAAAGTTATACTGTTAGTACGTAATTGTATATGACGTTATACGTTATAACGTAGTAGTATATAACGTTATACGTCATCAGGTAATACTATATAGCGTTACACGTTATTACGTTACAGTATATTACGTTACACGTTATAAGGTAATACTACATAACGTTTTACGTTATAACGTAATAGTATATAACGTTATACGTATGACGTAATAGTATATAACGTTATACGTTAGTACGTAATAGTATATAACGTAATACGTTAGTACGTAATAGTATATAACGTTAATAGGTCATAACGTAATAGTACATAACGTTACACGTTATAAGGTAATGCTATATAACGTTATACGTTATAACATAATAGTATATAACGTTATACGTTATAACGTAGTAGTATATAACATTATACGTCATCAGGTAATACTATATAACGTTACGCGTTATAACGTAATAGTATATAACTTTATACGTTATAACGTAATAGTATATAACGTTATACGTCATTAGGTAATACTACATAACGATATACGTTATTACGTAACATTATATAACATTATACGTTAGTACGTAATAGTATATAACGTTATACCTCATAATGTAATAGTATATAACGTTACACGTTATAAGGTAATACTACATAACGTTTTACGTTATAACATAATAGTATATAACGTTATACGTTATAAAGTAATGCTATATAACGTTATACTGTTAGTACGTAATTGTATATAACGTTGTGCGTTATAACGTAGTAGTATATAACGTTATACGTCATAAGGTAATACTATATTACGTTACACGTTATTACGTAACAGTATATAACGTTATACGTTATAACGTAATAGTATATAACGTTATACGTCATAACGTAATAGTATATAACGTTATACGTCATATTGTAATAGTATGTAACGTTATACGTTAATACGTAATAGTATATAACGTTATACGTTATAACGTAATAGTATATAACGTTATACGTCATAACGTATTAGTATATAACGTTATACGTCATACCGTAATAGTATGTAACGTTATACGCCATAACGTAATAGTATATAACGTTATACGCCATAACGTAATAGTATATAACGTTACACGTTATAAGGTAATACTACATAACGTTTTACGTTATAACATAATAGTATATAACGTTATACGTTATAACGTAGAAGTATATAACGTTATACGTCATCAGGTAATACTATATAACGTTACACGTTATTACGTAACAGTATATAACGTTATACGTTATAACGTAATAGTATATAGCGTTATACGTCATAATGTAATAGTATATAACGTCATACGATGTAAAGCAATACTATATAACGTTATACTGTTAGTACGTAATTGTACATATATGACGTTATACGTTATAACGTAGTAGTATATGACGTTATACGTTATAACGTAGTAGTATATAACGTTATACGTCATCAGGTAATACTATATAGCGTTACACGTTATTACGTTACAGTATATTACGTTACACGTTATAAGGTAATACTACTTAACGTTTTACGTTATAACGTAATAGTATATAACGTTATACGTATGACGTAATAGTATATAACGTTATACGTTAGTACGTAATAGTATATAACGTAATACGTTAGTACGTAATAGTATATAACGTTAATAGGTCATAACGTAATAGTACCTAACGTTACACGTTATAACGTAATAGTATATAACGTTATACGTCATAACGTATTAGTATATAACGTTATACGTCATACCGTAATAGTATGTAACGTTATACGCCATAACGTAATAGTATATAACGTTATACGTCATAACGTAATAGTATATAACGTTATACGTCATATTGTAATAGTATATATCGTTATACGTTATAACGTAAAAGTATATTACGTTACACGTTATAACGTGATAGTATATAACGTTACACGTTATAACGTAATAGTAAATAACGTTATAGGTTATAACGTAATAGTATATAACGTTACACGTTATTACGTAACAGTAAATAACGTTATACGTTATAACGTAATAGTATATAACGTTATACGTCATAACGTAATAGTATATAACGTTATGCGTCATATCGTAATAGTATGTAACGTTATACGTCATAACGTAATAGTATATAACGTTATACGTTATAACGTAGTAGTATATAACGTTATACGACATCAGGTAATACTATATAACGTTACACGTTATTACGTAATAGTATATAACTTTATACGTTATAACGTAATATTATATAACGTTATACGTCATTAGATAATACTATATAACGTTATATGTTATCACTTAACATTATATAACGTTATACGTTAGTACGTAATAGTATATAACGTTACACGTTATAAGGTAATAGTACATAACGTTTTACGTTATAACATAATTGTATATAACGTTATACGTTATTATGTAACATTATATAACGTTATACGTTAGTACGTAATAGTATATAACGTTATACGTCATAAGGTAATAGTATATAATGTTACACGTTATAAGGTAATACTACATAACGTTTTACGTTTTAACATAATAGTACATAACGTTATACGTTATAGCGTAGTAGTATATAACGTTATACGTTAATACGTAATACTATATAATGTTATACTGTTAGTACGTAATAGTATATAACGTTATACGTCATAACGTAATACTATACAACGTTACACGTTATAAGGTAATACTACATAACGTTTTACGTTATAACGTAATAGTATATAACGTTATAGGTTATAACGTAGTAGTATATGACGTTACACGTTATAAGGTAATACTACATAACGTTTTACGTTATAACATAATAGTATATAACGTTATACGTCATCAGGTAATACTATACAACGTTACACGTTATTACGTAACAGTATATAACGTTATACGTCATAACGTAATAGTATATAACGTTACACGTTATTACGTAATAGTATATAACTTTATACGTTATAACGTAATATTAAATAACGTTATACGTCAGTATGTAATACTGTATAACGTTACACGTTAGTACGTAATAGTATATAACGTTATACCTCATAATGTAATAGTATATAACGTTACACGTTATAAGGTAATACTACATAACGTTTTACGTTATAACATAATAGTATATAACGTTATACGTTATAAAGTAATACTATATAACGTTATACTGTTAGTACGTAATTGTATATAACGTTGTGCGTTATAACGTAGTAGTATATAACGTTATACGTCATAACGTAATACTATATAACGTTACACGTTATTACGTAACATTATATAACGTTATACGTTATAACGTAACAGTATATAACGTTATACGTTATAACGTAATAGTATATAACGTTATACGTCATAACGTAATAGTATATAACGTTATACGTCATATCGTAATAGTATGTAACGTTATACGTTATTACGTAATAGTATATAACGTTATACGATGTAAAGCAATACTATATAAAGTTATACTGTTAGTACGTAATTGTATATGACGTTATACGTTATAACGTAGTAGTATATAACGTTATACGTCATCAGGTAATACTATATAGCGTTACATGTTATTACGTTACAGTATATTACGTTACACGTTATAAGGTAATACTACATAACGTTTTACGTTATAACGTAATAGTATATAACGTTATACGTATGACGTAATATTATATAACGTTATACGTTAGTACGTAATAGTATATAACGTAATACGTTAGTACGTAATAGTATATAACGTTAATAGGTCATAACGTAATAGTACATAACGTTACACGTTATAAGGTAATGCTATATAACGTTATACGTTATAACATAATAGTATATAACGTTATACGTTATAACGTAGTAGTATATAACATTATACGTCATCAGGTAATACTATATAACGTTACGCGTTATAACGTAATAGTATATAACTTTATACGTTATAACGTAATAGTATATAACGTTATACGTCATTAGGTAATACTACATAACGATATACGTTATTACGTAACATTATATAACATTATACGTTAGTACGTAATAGTATATAACGTTATACGTCATAACGTAATAGTATATAACGTTATACGTCATAACGTATTAGTATATAACGTTATACGTCATACCGTAATAGTATGTAACGTTATACGCCATAACGTAATAGTATATAACGTTACACGTTATAAGGTAATACTACATAACGTTTTACGTTATAACATAATAGTATATAACGTTATACGTTATAACGTAGAAGTATATAACGTTATACGTCATCAGGTAATACTATATAACGTTACACGTTATTACGTAACAGTATATAACGTTATACGTTATAACGTAATAGTATATAGCGTTATACGTCATAACGTAATAGTATATAACGTTATACGATGTAAAGCAATACTATATAACGTTATACTGTTAGTACGTAATTGTATATAACGTTGTGCGTTATAACGTAGTAGTATATAACGTTATACGTCATAAGGTAATACTATATTACGTTACACGTTATTACGTAACAGTATATAACGTTATACGTTATAACGTAATAGTATATAACGTTATACGTCATAACGTAATAGTATATAACGTTATACGTCATAACGTATTAGTATATAACGTTATACGTCATACCGTAATAGTATGTAACGTTATACGCCATAACGTAATAGTATATAACGTTACACGTTATAAGGTAATACTACATAACGTTTTACGTTATAACATAATAGTATATAACGTTATACGTTATAACGTAGAAGTATATAACGTTATACGTCATCAGGTAATACTATATAACGTTACACGTTATTACGTAACAGTATATAACGTTATACGTTATAACGTAATAGTATATAGCGTTATACGTCATAACGTAATAGTATATAACGTTATACGATGTAAAGCAATACTGTATAACGTTATACTGTTAGTACGTAATTGTATATGACGTTATACGTTATTACGTAATAGTATATAACGTTACACGTTATAAGGTAATACTACATAACGTTTTACGTTATAACATAATAGTATATAACGTTATACGTTATAAAGTAATGCTATATAACGTTATACTGTTAGTACGTAATTGTATATAACGTTGTGCGTTATAACGTAGTAGTATATAACGTTATACGTCATAAGGTAATACTATATTACGTTACACGTTATTACGTAACAGTATATAACGTTATACGTCATAACGTAATAGTATATAACGTTATACGTCATAACGTATTAGTATATAACGTTATACGTCATACCGTAATAGTATGTAACGTTATACGCCATAACGTAATAGTATATAACGTTACACGTTATAAGGTAATACTACATAACGTTTTACGTTATAACATAATAGTATATAACGTTATACGTTATAACGTAGAAGTATATAACGTTATACGTCATCAGGTAATACTATATAACGTTACACGTTATTACGTAACAGTATATAACGTTATACGTTATAACGTAATAGTATATAGCGTTATACGTCATAACGTAATAGTATATAACGTTATACGATGTAAAGCAATACTATATAACGTTATACTGTTAGTACGTAATTGTATATGACGTTATACGTTATTACGTAATAGTATATAACGTTACACGTTATAAGGTAATACTACATAACGTTTTACGTTATAACATAATAGTATATAACGTTATACGTTATAAAGTAATGCTATATAACGTTATACTGTTAGTACGTAATTGTATATAACGTTGTGCTTTATAACGTAGTAGTATATAACGTTATACGTCATAAGGTAATACTATATTACGTTACACGTTATTACGTAACAGTATATAACGTTATACGTTATAACGTAATAGTATATAACGTTATACGTCATAACGTAATAGTATATAACGTTATACGGCATATTGTAATAGTATGTAACGTTATACGTTAATACGTAATAGTATATAACGTTATACGTTATAACGTAATAGTATATAACGTTATACGTCATAACGTATTAGTATATAACGTTCTACGTCATACCGTAATAGTATGTAACGTTATACGCCATAACGTAATAGTATATAACGTTATACGTCATAACGTAATAGTATATAACGTTATACGGCATATTGTAATAGTATGTAACGTTATACGTTAATACGTAATAGTATATAACGTTACACGTTATTACGTAACAGTATATAACGTTATACGTTATAACGTAATAGTATATAACGTTATACGTCATAACGTAATAGTATATAACGTTATACGTCATATTGTAATAGTATGTAACGTTTTACGTTATAACATAATAGTATATAACGTTATACGTTATAACGTAGAAGTATATAACGTTATACGTCATCAGGTAATACTATATAACGTTACACGTTATTACGTAACAGTATATAACGTTATACGTTATAACGTAATAGTATATAGCGTTATACGTCATAACGTAATAGTATATAACGTTATACGATGTAAAGCAATACTATATAACGTTATACTGTTAGTACGTAATTGTATATGACGTTATACGTTATTACGTAATAGTATATAACGTTACACGTTATAAGGTAATACTACATAACGTTTTACGTTATAACATAATAGTATATAACGTTATACGTTATAAAGTAATGCTATATAACGTTATACTGTTAGTACGTAATTGTATATAACGTTGTGCGTTATAACGTAGTAGTATATAACGTTATACGTCATAAGGTAATACTATATTACGTTACACGTTATTACGTAACAGTATATAACGTTATACGTCATAACGTAATAGTATATAACGTTATACGTCATAACGTATTAGTATATAACGTTATACGTCATACCGTAATAGTATGTAACGTTATACGCCATAACGTAATAGTATATAACGTTACACGTTATAAGGTAATACTACATAACGTTTTACGTTATAACATAATAGTATATAACGTTATACGTTATAACGTAGAAGTATATAACGTTATACGTCATCAGGTAATACTATATAACGTTACACGTTATTACGTAACAGTATATAACGTTATACGTTATAACGTAATAGTATATAGCGTTATACGTCATAACGTAATAGTATATAACGTTATACGATGTAAAGCAATACTATATAACGTTATACTGTTAGTACGTAATTGTATATGACGTTATACGTTATTACGTAATAGTATATAACGTTACACGTTATAAGGTAATACTACATAACGTTTTACGTTATAACATAATAGTATATAACGTTATACGTTATAAAGTAATGCTATATAACGTTATACTGTTAGTACGTAATTGTATATAACGTTGTGCGTTATAACGTAGTAGTATATAACGTTATACGTCATAAGGTAATACTATATTACGTTACACGTTATTACGTAACAGTATATAACGTTATACGTTATAACGTAATAGTATATAACGTTATACGTCATAACGTAATAGTATATAACGTTATACGGCATATTGTAATAGTATGTAACGTTATACGTTAATACGTAATAGTATATAACGTTATACGTTATAACGTAATAGTATATAACGTTATACGTCATAACGTATTAGTATATAACGTTCTACGTCATACCGTAATAGTATGTAACGTTATACGCCATAACGTAATAGTATATAACGTTATACGCCATAACGTAATAGTATATAACGTTACACGTTATAAGGTAATACTACATAACGTTTTACGTTATAACATAATAGTATATAACGTTATACGTTATAACGTAGAAGTATATAACGTTATACGTCATCAGGTAATACTATATAACGTTACACGTTATTACGTAACAGTATATAACGTTATACGTTATAACGTAATAGTATATAGCGTTATACGTCATAACGTAATAGTATATAACGTTATACGATGTAAAGCAATACTATATAACGTTATACTGTTAGTACGTAATTGTATATGACGTTATACGTTATAACGTAGTAGTATATAACGTTATACGTCATCAGGTAATACTATATAGCGTTACACGTTATTACGTTACAGTATATTACGTTACACGTTATAAGGTAATACTACTTAACGTTTTACGTTATAACGTAATAGTATATAACGTCATACGTATGACGTAATAGTATATAACGTTATACGTTAGTACGTAATAGTATATAACGTTAATAGTTCATAACGTAATAGTACCTAACGTTACACGTTATAAGGTAATGCTATATAACGTTATACGTTATAACATAATAGTATATAACGTTATACGTTATAACGTTGTAGTATATAACATTATACGTCATCAGTTAATACTATATAACGTTACGCGTTCTAACGTAATAGTATATAACTTTATACGTTATAACGTAATAGTATATAACGTTATACGTCATTAGGTAATACTACATAACGATATACGTTATTACGTAACATTATATAACATTATACGTTAGTACGTAATAGTATGTAACGTTATACGCCATAACGTAATAGTATATAACGTTACACGTTATAAGGTAATACTACATAACGTTTTACGTTATAACATAATAGTATATAACGTTATACGTTATTACGTAGTAGTATATAACGTTATACGTCATCAGGTAATACTATATAATGTTATACTGTTAGTACGCAATAGTATATAACGTTATACGTCATAACGTAATAGTATATAACGTTACACGTTATAAGGTAATAATACATAACGTTTTACGTTATAACGTAAAAGTATATTACGTTACACGTTATAACGTGATAGTATATAACGTTACACGTTATAACGTAATAGTAAATAACGTTGTACGTATGTCGTAATAGTAAATAACGTTATACGTTATTACGTAATAGTACATAACCTTATACGTTATAAAGTAATACTATATAACGTTTTACTGTTAGTACGTAATAGTATATAACGTTATACGTTATAACGTAGTAGTATATAACGTTATACGTCATCAGGTAATACTATATAACGTTACACGTTATTACGTAACAGTATATAACGTTATACGTTATAACGTAGAAGTATATAACGTTATACGATATCAGGTAATACTATATAACGTTACACGTTATTACGTAACAGTATATAACGTTATACGTTATAACGTAATAGTATATAACGTTATACGTCATAACGTAATAGTATATAACGTTATACGTCATATTGTAATAGTATGTAACGTTATACGTTATTAGGTAATAGTATATAACGTTATACGTTATAACGTAGTAGTATATAACGTTATACGTCATCAGGTAATACTATATAACGTTACACGTTATTACGTAACAGTATATAACGTTATACGTTATAACGTAGAAGTATACAACGTTATACGTCATCAGGTAATACTATATAACGTTACACGTTATTACGTAACAGTATATAACGTTATACGTCATAACGTAATAGTATATAACGTTATACGTCATAACGTAATAGTATATAACGTTATACGTCATAACGTAATAGTATAGAACGTTATACGTCATATTGTAATAGTATATAACGTTATACGTTATTACGTAATAGTATATAACGATATAGGTTATAACGTAATAGTATATGACGTTACACGATATAAGGTAATACTACATAACGTTTTACGTTATAACATAATAGTATATAACGTTATACGTCATCAGGTAATACTATACAACGTTACACGTTATTACGTAACTGTATATAACGTTATACGTTATAACGTAATAGTATATAACGTTATACATCATAACGTAATAGTATATAACGTTACACGTTATTACGTAATAGTATATAACTTTATACGTTATAACGTAATATTAAATAACGTTATACGTCAGTATGTAATACTGTATAACGTTACACGTTAGTACGTAATAGTATATAACGTTATACGTTAATACGTAATACTATATAATGTTATACTGTTAGTACGTAATAGTATATAACGTTATAAGTTATAACGTAATAGTATATAACGTTACACGTTATTACGTAACAGTAAACAACGTTATACGTTATAACGTAATAGTATATAACGTTATACGTTATAACGTAGTAGTATATAACGTCATACGTTAATACGTAATACTATATAATGTTATACTGTTAGTACGTAATAGTAAATAACGTTATACGTCATAACGTAATTGTATATAACGTTACACGTTATAAGGTAATACTACATAACGTTTTACGTTACAACGTAATAGTATATAACGTTATACGTTATAACGTAGTAGTATATAACGTTATACGTTAATACGTAATACTATATAATGTTATACTGTTAGTACGTAATAGTATATAACGTTACACGTCATAACGTAATAGTATACAACGTTACACGTTATAAGGTAATACTACATAACGTTTTACGTTATAACGTAATAGTATATAACGTTATAGGTTATAACGTAATAGTATATGACGTTACACGTTATAAGGTAATACTACATAACGTTTTACGTTATAACATAATAGTATATAACGTTATACGTCATCAGGTAATACTATACAACGTTACACGTTATTACGTAACAGTATATAACGTTATACGTTATAACGTAATAGTATATAACGTTATACGTCATAACGTAGTAGTATATAACGTTACACGTTATTACGTAATAGTATATAACTTTATACGTTATAACGTAATATTAAATAACGTTATACGTCAGTATGTAATACTGTATAACGTTACACGTTAGTACGTAATAGTATATAACGTCATACGTTAATACGTAATACTATATAATGTTATACTGTTAGTACGTAATAGTAAATAACGTTATACGTCATAACGTAATTGTATATAACGTTACACGTTATAAGGTAATACTACATAACGTTTTACGTTACAACGTAATAGTATATAACGTTATAGGTTATAACGTAATAGTATATAACGTTACACGTTATTACGTAACAGTAAATAACGTTATACGTTATAACGTAATAGTATATAACGTTATACGTCATAACGTAATAGTATATAACGTTATGCGTCATATCGTAATAGTATGTAACGTTATACGTCATAACGTAATAATATATAACGTTATACGTTATAACGTAGTAGTATATAACGTTATACGTCATCAGGTAATACTATATAACGTTACACGTTAATACGTAATAGTATATAACTTTATACGTTATAACGTAATATTATCTAACGTTATACGTCATTAGGTAATACTATATAACGTTATATGTTATCACGTAACATTATATAACGTTATACGTTAGTACGTAATAGTATATAACGTTACGCGTTATAAGGTAATAGTACATAACGTTTTACGTTATAACATAATTGTATATAACGTTATACGTTATTATGTAACATTATATAACGTTATACGTTAGTACGTAATAGTATATAACGTTATACGTCATAAGGTAATAGTATATAATGTTACACGTTATAAGGTAATACTACATAACGTTTTACGTTTTAACATAATAGTACATAACGTTATACGTTATAACGTAATGGTATATAACGTTAAACGTTATAACGTAATAGTATATAACGTTATACGTTAATACGTAATACTATATAATGTTATACTGTTAGTACGTAATAGTGTATAACGTTATACGTCATAACGTAATAGTATATAACGTTACACGTTATAAGGTAATACTACATAACGTTTTACGTTATAACGTAATAGTATATAACGTTATAGGTTATAACGTAATAGTATATAACGTTATAGGTTATAACGTAATAGTATATAACGTTATACGTATGACGTAATAGTAAATCACGTTATATGCTATGACGTAGTAGTATATAACGTTATGCGTCCACAGGTAATACTATATAACGTTACACGTTATTACGTAATAGTATATAACTTTATACGTTATAACGTAATATTAAATAACGTTATACGTCATTAGGTAATACTGCATAACGTTATACGTCATAACGTAATAGTATATAACCTTATACGTTAGTACGTAATAGTATATAATGTTATACGTCAAAACGTAATAGTACATAACGTTACACGTTATAAGGCAATGCTACATGAAGTTTTACGTTATAACATAATAGTATATAACGTTATACGTTATAACGTAGTAGTATATAACGTTATACGTCATCATTTAATACTATATAACGTTACACATTATTACGTCATAGTATATAACTTTATACGTTATAACGTAATATTAAATAACGTTATACGTCATTAGGTAATACTATATAACGTTATATGTTATCACGTAACATTATATAACGTTATACGTTAGTACGTAATAGTATATAACGTTACGCGTTATAAGGTAATAGTACATAACGTTTTACGTTATAACATAATTGTATATAACGTTATACGTTAATACGTAATACTATATAATGTTATACTGTTAGTACGTAATAGTGTATAACGTTATACGTCATAACGTAATAGTATATAACGTTACACGTTATAAGGTAATACTACATAACGTTTTACGTTACAACGTAATAGTATATAACGTTATAGGTTATAACGTTATAGTATATAACGTTACACGTTATTACGTAACAGTAAATAACGTTATACGTTATAACGTAATAGTATATAACGTTATACGTCATAACGTAATAGTATATAACGTTATGCGTCATATCGTAATAGTATGTAACGTTATACGTCATAACGTAATAGTATATAACGTTATACGTTATAACGTAGTAGTATATAACGTTATACGTCATCAGGTAATACTATATAACGTTACACGTTAATACGTAATAGTATATAACTTTATACGTTATAACGTAATATTATATAACGTTATACGTCATTAGGTAATACTATATAACGTTATATGTTATCACGTAACATTATATAACGTTATACGTTAGTACGTAATAGTATATAACGTTACGCGTTATAAGGTAATAGTACATAACGCTTTACGTTATAACATAATTGTATATAACGTTATACGTTATTATGTAACATTATATAACGTTATACGTTAGTACGTAATAGTATATAACGTTATACGTCATAAGGTAATAGTATATAATGTTACACGTTATAAGGTAATACTACATAACGTTTTACGTTTTAACATAATTGTACATAACGTTATACGTTATAACGTAATGGTATATAACGTTAAACGTTATAACGTAATAGTATATAACGTTATACGTCATAACGTAATAGTATATAACGTTATACGTCATATCGTAATAGTATGTAACGTTATACGTTATTACGTAATAGTATATAACGTTATACGATGTAAAGCAATACTATATAAAGTTATACTGTTAGTACGTAATTGTATATGACGTTATACGTTATAACGTAGTAGTATATAACGTTATACGTCATCAGGTAATACTATATAGCGTTACATGTTATTACGTTACAGTATATTACGTTACACGTTATAAGGTAATACTACATAACGTTTTACGTTATAACGTAATAGTATATAACGTTATACGTATGACGTAATAGTATATAACGTTATACGTTAGTACGTAATAGTATATAACGTAATACGTTAGTACGTAATAGTATATAACGTTAATAGGTCATAACGTAATAGTACATAACGTTACACGTTATAAGGTAATGCTATATAACGTTATACGTTATAACATAATAGTATATAACGTTATACGTTATAACGTAGTAGTATATAACATTATACGTCATCAGGTAATACTATATAACGTTACGCGTTATAACGTAATAGTATATAACTTTATACGTTATAACGTAATAGTATATAACGTTATACGTCATTAGGTAATACTACATAACGATATACGTTATTACGTAACATTATATAACATTATACGTTAGTACGTAATAGTATATAACGTTATACCTCATAATGTAATAGTATATAACGTTACACGTTATAAGGTAATACTACATAACGTTTTACGTTATAACATAATAGTATATAACGTTATACGTTATAAAGTAATACTATATAACGTTATACTGTTAGTACGTAATTGTATATAACGTTGTGCGTTATAACGTAGTAGTATATAACGTTATACGTCATAAGGTAATACTATATTACGTTACACGTTATTACGTAACAGTATATAACGTTATACGTTATAACGTAATAGTATATAACGTTATACGTCATAACGTAATAGTATATAACGTTATACGTCATAACGTATTAGTATATAACGTTATACGTCATACCGTATTAGTATGTAACGTTATACGCCATAACGTAATAGTATATAACGTTACACGTTATAAGGTAATACTACATAACGTTTTACGTTATAACATAATAGTATATAACGTTATACGTTATAACGTAGAAGTATATAACGTTATACGTCATCAGGTAATACTATATAACGTTACACGTTATTACGTAACAGTATATAACGTTATACGTTATAACGTAATAGTATATAGCGTTATACGTCATAACGTAATAGTATATAACGTTATACGATGTAAAGCAATACTATATAACGTTATACTGTTAGTACGTAATTGTATATGACGTTATACGTTATTACGTAATAGTATATAACGTTACACGTTATAAGGTAATACTACATAACGTTTTACGTTATAACATAATAGTATATAACGTTATACGTTATAAAGTAATGCTATATAACGTTATACTGTTAGTACGTAATTGTATATAACGTTGTGCGTTATAACGTAGTAGTATATAACGTTATACGTCATAAGGTAATACTATATTACGTTACACGTTATTACGTAACAGTATATAACGTTATACGTTATAACGTAATAGTATATAACGTTATACGTCAT
Organism: Bombus pascuorum; assembly: GCF_905332965.1. Lineage (NCBI taxonomy): Eukaryota > Metazoa > Arthropoda > Insecta > Hymenoptera > Apidae > Bombus > Bombus pascuorum. The sequence continues at coordinate 10,494,041 of NC_083492.1, forward strand.
AACGTAATAGTATATAACGTTATACGTCATATTGTAATAGTATATAACGTTATACGTTATTAACTAATAGTATATAACGTTTTACGTTATAACGTAATAGTATATAACGTTATACGTCATAACGTATTAGTATATAACATTATACGTCATACCGTAATAGTATGTAACGTTATACGCCATAACGTAATAGTATATAACGTTATACGCCATAACGTAATAGTATATAACGTTACACGTTATAAGGTAATACTACATAACGTTTTACGTTATAACATAATAGTATATAACGTTATACGTTATAACGTAGAAGTATATAACGTTATACGTCATCAGGTAATACTATATAACGTTACACGTTATTACGTAACAGTATATAACGTTATACGTTATAACGTAATAGTATATAGCGTTATACGTCATAACGTAATAGTATATAACGTTATACGATGTAAAGCAATACTATATAACGTTATACTGTTAGTACGTAATTGTATATGACGTTATACGTTATAACGTAGTAGTATATAACGTTATACGTCATCAGGTAATACTATATAGCGTTACACGTTATTACGTTACAGTATATTACGTTACACGTTATAAGGTAATACTACTTAACGTTTTACGTTATAACGTAATAGTATATAACGTTATACGTATGACGTAATAGTATATAACGTTATACGTTAGTACGTAATAGTATATAACGTTAATAGTTCATAACGTAATAGTACCTAACGTTACACGTTATAAGGTAATGCTATATAACGTTATACGTTATAACATAATAGTATATAACGTTATACGTTATAACGTTGTAGTATATAACATTATACGTCATCAGTTAATACTATATAACGTTACGCGTTCTAACGTAATAGTATATAACTTTATACGTTATAACGTAATAGTATATAACGTTATACGTCATTAGGTAATACTACATAACGATATACGTTATTACGTAACATTATATAACATTATACGTTAGTACGTAATAGTATGTAACGTTATACGCCATAACGTAATAGTATATAACGTTACACGTTATAAGGTAATACTACATAACGTTTTACGTTATAACATAATAGTATATAACGTTATACGTTATTACGTAGTAGTATATAACGTTATACGTCATCAGGTAATACTATATAATGTTATACTGTTAGTACGCAATAGTATATAACGTTATACGTCATAACGTAATAGTATATAACGTTACACGTTATAAGGTAATAATACATAACGTTTTACGTTATAACGTAAAAGTATATTACGTTACACGTTATAACGTGATAGTATATAACGTTACACGTTATAACGTAATAGTAAATGACGTTGTACGTATGTCGTAATAGTAAATAACGTTATACGTTATTACGTAATAGTACATAACCTTATACGTAATAAAGTAATACTATATAACGTTTTACTGTTAGTACGTAATAGTATATAACGTTATACGTTATAACGTAGTAGTATATAACGTTATACGTCATCAGGTAATACTATATAACGTTACACGTTATTACGTAACAGTATATAACGTTATACGTTATAACGTAGAAGTATATAACGTTATACGATATCAGGTAATACTATATAACGTTACACGTTATTACGTAACAGTATATAACGTTATACGTTATAACGTAATAGTATATAACGTTATACGTCATAACGTAATAGTATAAACGTTATACGTCATATTGTAATAGTCTGTAACGTTATACGTTATTACGTAATAGTATATAACGTTATACGTTATAACGTAGTAGTATATAACGTTATACGTCATCAGGTAATACTATATAACGTTACACGTTATTACGTAACAGTATATAACGTTATACGTTATAACGTAGAAGTATACAACGTTATACGTCATCAGGTAATACTATATAACGTTACACGTTATTACGTAACAGTATATAACGTTATACGTCATAACGTAATAGTATATAACGTTATACGTCATAACGTAATAGTATATAACGTTATACGTCATAACGTAATAGTATAGAACGTTATACGTCATATTGTAATAGTATATAACGTTATACGTTATTACGTAATAGTATATAACGATGTAGGTTATAACGTAATAGTATATGACGTTACACGATATAAGGTAATACTACATAACGTTTTACGTTATAACATAATAGTATATAACGTTATACGTCATCAGGTAATACTATACAACGTTACACGTTATTACGTAACAGTATATAACGTTATACGTTATAACGTAATAGTATATAACGTTATACGTCATAACGTAATAGTATATAACGTTACACGTTATTACGTAATAGTATATAACTTTATACGTTATAACGTAATATTAAATAACGTTATACGTCAGTATGTAATACTGTATAACGTTACACGTTAGTACGTAATAGTATATAACGTTATACGTTAATACGTAATACTATATAATGTTATACTGTTAGTACGTAATAGTATATAACGTTATAAGTTATAACGTAATAGTATATAACGTTACACGTTATTACGTAACAGTAAACAACGTTATACGTTATAACGTAATAGTATATAACGTTATACGTTATAACGTAGTAGTATATAACGTCATACGTTAATACGTAATACTATATAATGTTATACTGTTAGTACGTAATAGTAAATAACGTTATACGTCATAACGTAATTGTATATAACGTTACACGTTATAAGGTAATACTACATAACGTTTTACGTTACAACGTAATAGTATATAACGTTATACGTCATAACGTAATAGTATATAACGTTATACGTCATATTGTAATAGTATGTAACGTTATACGTTAATACGTAATAGTATATAACGTTATACGTCATAACGTATTAGTATATAACGTTATACGTCATACCGTAATAGTATGTAACGTTATACGCCATAACGTAATAGTATATAACGTTATACGCCATAACGTAATAGTATATAACGTTACACGTTATAAGGTAATACTACATAACGTTTTACGTTATAACATAATAGTATATAACGTTATACGTTATAACGTAGAAGTATATAACGTTATACGTCATCAGGTAATACTATATAACGTTACACGTTATTACGTAACAGTATATAACGTTATACGTTATAACGTAATAGTATATAGCGTTATACGTCATAACGTAATAGTATATAACGTTATACGATGTAAAGCAATACTATATAACGTTATACTGTTAGTACGTAATTGTATATGACGTTATACGTTATAACGTAGTAGTATATAACGTTATACGTCATCAGGTAATACTATATAGCGTTACACGTTATTACGTTACAGTATATTACGTTACACGTTATAAGGTAATACTACTTAACGTTTTACGTTATAACGTAATAGTATATAACGTTATACGTATGACGTAATAGTATATAACGTTATACGTTAGTACGTAATAGTATATAACGTTAATAGTTCATAACGTAATAGTACCTAACGTTACACGTTATAAGGTAATGCTATATAACGTTATACGTTATAACATAATAGTATATAACGTTATACGTTATAACGTTGTAGTATATAACATTATACGTCATCAGTTAATACTATATAACGTTACGCGTTCTAACGTAATAGTATATAACTTTATACGTTATAACGTAATAGTATATAACGTTATACGTCATTAGGTAATACTACATAACGATATACGTTATTACGTAACATTATATAACATTATACGTTAGTACGTAATAGTATATAACGTTATACCTCATAATGTAATAGTATATAACGTTACACGTTATAAGGTAATACTACATAACGTTTTACGTTATAACATAATAGTATATAACGTTATACGTTATAAAGTAATACTATATAACGTTATACTGTTAGTACGTAATTGTATATAACGTTGTGCGTTATAACGTAGTAGTATATAACGTTATACGTCATAAGGTAATACTATATTACGTTACACGTTATTACGTAACAGTATATAACGTTATACGTTATAACGTAATAGTATATAACGTTATACGTCATAACGTATTAGTATATAACGTTATACGTCATACCGTAATAGTATGTAACGTTATACGCCATAACGTAATAGTATATAACGTTACACGTTATAAGGTAATACTACATAACGTTTTACGTTATAACATAATAGTATATAACGTTATACGTTATAACGTAGAAGTATATAACGTTATACGTCATCAGGTAATACTATATAACGTTACACGTTATTACGTAACAGTATATAACGTTATACGTTATAACGTAATAGTATATAGCGTTATACGTCATAACGTAATAGTATATAACGTTATACGATGTAAAGCAATACTATATAACGTTATACTGTTAGTACGTAATTGTATATGACGTTATACGTTATTACGTAATAGTATATAACGTTACACGTTATAAGGTAATACTACATAACGTTTTACGTTATAACATAATAGTATATAACGTTATACGTTATAAAGTAATGCTATATAACGTTATACTGTTAGTACGTAATTGTATATAACGTTGTGCGTTATAACGTAGTAGTATATAACGTTATACGTCATAAGGTAATACTATATTACGTTACACGTTATTACGTAACAGTATATAACGTTATACGTTATAACGTAATAGTATATAACGTTATACGTCATAACGTAATAGTATATAACGTTATACGTCATATTGTAATAGTATGTAACGTTATACGTTAATACGTAATAGTATATAACGTTATACGTTATAACGTAATAGTATATAACGTTATACGTCATAACGTATTAGTATATAACGTTATACGTCATACCGTAATAGTATGTAACGTTATACGCCATAACGTAATAGTATATAACGTTATACGCCATAACGTAATAGTATATAACGTTACACGTTATAAGGTAATACTACATAACGTTTTACGTTATAACATAATAGTATATAACGTTATACGTTATAACGTAGAAGTATATAACGTTATACGTCATCAGGTAATACTATATAACGTTACACGTTATTACGTAACAGTATATAACGTTATACGTTATAACGTAATAGTATATAGCGTTATACGTCATAACGTAATAGTATATAACGTTATACGATGTAAAGCAATACTATATAACGTTATACTGTTAGTACGTAATTGTATATGACGTTATACGTTATAACGTAGTAGTATATAACGTTATACGTCATCAGGTAATACTATATAGCGTTACACGTTATTACGTTAGAGTATATTACGTTACACGTTATAAGGTAATACTACTTAACGTTTTACGTTATAACGTAATAGTATATAACGTTATACGTATGACGTAATAGTATATAACGTTATACGTTAGTACGTAATAGTATATAACGTTAATAGTTCATAACGTAATAGTACCTAACGTTACACGTTATAAGGTAATGCTATATAACGTTATACGTTATAACATAATAGTATATAACGTTATACGTTATAACGTTGTAGTATATAACATTATACGTCATCAGTTAATACTATATAACGTTACGCGTTCTAACGTAATAGTATATAACTTTATACGTTATAACGTAATAGTATATAACGTTATACGTCATTAGGTAATACTACATAACGATATACGTTATTACGTAACATTATATAACATTATACGTTAGTACGTAATAGTATGTAACGTTATACGCCATAACGTAATAGTATATAACGTTACACGTTATAAGGTAATACTACATAACGTTTTACGTTATAACATAATAGTATATAACGTTATACGTTATTACGTAGTAGTATATAACGTTATACGTCATCAGGTAATACTATATAATGTTATACTGTTAGTACGCAATAGTATATAACGTTATACGTCATAACGTAATAGTATATAACGTTACACGTTATAAGGTAATAATACATAACGTTTTACGTTATAACGTAAAAGTATATTACGTTACACGTTATAACGTGATAGTATATAACGTTACACGTTATAACGTAATAGTAAATAACGTTGTACGTATGTCGTAATAGTAAATAACGTTATACGTTATTACGTAATAGTACATAACCTTATACGTTATAAAGTAATACTATATAACGTTTTACTGTTAGTACGTAATAGTATATAACGTTATACGTTATAACGTAGTAGTATATAACGTTATACGTCATCAGGTAATACTATATAACGATACACGTTATTACGTAACAGTATATAACGTTATACGTTATAACGTAGAAGTATATAACGTTATACGATATCAGGTAATACTATATAACGTTACACGTTATTACGTAACAGTATATAACGTTATACGTTATAACGTAATAGTATATAACGTTATACGTCATAACGTAATAGTATAAACGTTATACGTCATATTGTAATAGTCTGTAACGTTATACGTTATTACGTAATAGTATATAACGTTATACGTTATAACGTAGTAGTATATAACGTTATACGTCATCAGGTAATACTATATAACGTTACACGTTATTACGTAACAGTATATAACGTTATACGTTATAACGTAGAAGTATACAACGTTATACGTCATCAGGTAATACTATATAACGTTACACGTTATTACGTAACAGTATATAACGTTATACGTCATAACGTAATAGTATATAACGTTATACGTCATAACGTAATAGTATATAACGTTATACGTCATAACGTAATAGTATAGAACGTTATACGTCATATTGTAATAGTATATAACGTTATACGTTATTACGTAATAGTATATAACGATATAGGTTATAACGTAATAGTATATGACGTTACACGATATAAGGTAATACTACATAACGTTTTACGTTATAACATAATAGTATATAACGTTATACGTCATCAGGTAATACTATACAACGTTACACGTTATTACGTAACAGTATATAACGTTATACGTTATAACGTAATAGTATATAACGTTATACGTCATAACGTAATAGCATATAACGTTACACGTTATTACGTAATAGTATATAACTTTATACGTTATAACGTAATATTAAATAACGTTATACGTCAGTATGTAATACTGTATAACGTTACACGTTAGTACGTAATAGTATATAACGTTATACGTTAATACGTAATACTATATAATGTTATACTGTTAGTACGTAATAGTATATGACGTTATAAGTTATAACGTAATAGTATATAACGTTACACGTTATTACGTAACAGTAAACAACGTTATACGTTATAACGTAATAGTATATAACGTTATACGTTATAACGTAGTAGTATATAACGTCATACGTTAATACGTAATACTATATAATGTTATACTGTTAGTACGTAATAGTAAATAACGTTATACGTCATAACGTAATTGTATATAACGTTACACGTTATAAGGTAATACTACATAACGTTTTACGTTACAACGTAATAGTATATAACGTTATACGTCATAACGTAATAGTATATAACGTTATACGTCATATTGTAATAGTATGTAACGTTATACGTTAATACGTAATAGTATATAACGTTATACGTTATAACGTAATAGTATATAACGTTATACGTCATAACGTATTAGTATATAACGTTATACGTCATACCGTAATAGTATGTAACGTTATACGCCATAACGTAATAGTATATAACGTTATACGCCATAACGTAATAGTATATAACGTTACACGTTATAAGGTAATACTACATAACGTTTTACGTTATAACATAATAGTATATAACGTTATACGTTATAACGTAGAAGTATATAACGTTATACGTCATCAGGTAATACTATATAACGTTACACGTTATTACGTAACAGTATATAACGTTATACGTTATAACGTAGAAGTATACAACGTTATACGTCATCAGGTAATACTATATAACGTTACACGTTATTACGTAACAGTATATAACGTTATACGTCATAACGTAATAGTATATAACGTTATACGTCATAACGTAATAGTATATAACGTTATACGTCATAACGTAATAGTATAGAACGTTATACGTCATATTGTAATAGTATATAACGTTATACGTTATTACGTAATAGTATATAACGATATAGGTTATAACGTAATAGTATATGACGTTACACGATATAAGGTAATACTACATAACGTTTTACGTTATAACATAATAGTATATAACGTTATACGTCATCAGGTAATACTATACAACGTTACACGTTATTACGTAACAGTATATAACGTTATACGTTATAACGTAATAGTATATAACGTTATACGTCATAACGTAATAGTATATAACGTTACACGTTATTACGTAATAGTATATAACTTTATACGTTATAACGTAATATTAAATAACGTTATACGTCAGTATGTAATACTGTATAACGTTACACGTTAGTACGTAATAGTATATAACGTTATACGTTAATACGTAATACTATATAATGTTATACTGTTAGTACGTAATAGTATATGACGTTATAAGTTATAACGTAATAGTATATAACGTTACACGTTATTACGTAACAGTAAACAACGTTATACGTTATAACGTAATAGTATATAACGTTATACGTTATAACGTAGTAGTATATAACGTCATACGTTAATACGTAATACTATATAATGTTATACTGTTAGTACGTAATAGTAAATAACGTTATACGTCATAACGTAATTGTATATAACGTTACACGTTATAAGGTAATACTACATAACGTTTTACGTTACAACGTAATAGTATATAACGTTATACGTCATAACGTAATAGTATATAACGTTATACGTCATATTGTAATAGTATATAACGTTATACGTTATTAACTAATAGTATATAACGTTTTACGTTACAACGTAATAGTATATAACGTTATACGTCATAACGTATTAGTATATAACATTATACGTCATACCGTAATAGTATGTAACGTTATACGCCATAACGTAATAGTATATAACGTTATACGCCATAACGTAATAGTATATAACGTTACACGTTATAAGGTAATACTACATAACGTTTTACGTTATAACATAATAGTATATAACGTTATACGTTATAACGTAGAAGTATATAACGTTATACGTCATCAGGTAATACTATATAACGTTACACGTTATTACGTAACAGTATATAACGTTATACGTTATAACGTAATAGTATATAGCGTTATACGTCATAACGTAATAGTATATAACGTTATACGATGTAAAGCAATACTATATAACGTTATACTGTTAGTACGTAATTGTATATGACGTTATACGTTATAACGTAGTAGTATATAACGTTATACGTCATCAGGTAATACTATATAGCGTTACACGTTATTACGTTACAGTATATTACGTTACACGTTATAAGGTAATACTACTTAACGTTTTACGTTATAACGTAATAGTATATAACGTTATACGTATGACGTAATAGTATATAACGTTATACGTTAGTACGTAATAGTATATAACGTTAATAGTTCATAACGTAATAGTACCTAACGTTACACGTTATAAGGTAATGCTATATAACGTTATACGTTATAACATAATAGTATATAACGTTATACGTTATAACGTTGTAGTATATAACATTATACGTCATCAGTTAATACTATATAACGTTACGCGTTCTAACGTAATAGTATATAACTTTATACGTTATAACGTAATAGTATATAACGTTATACGTCATTAGGTAATACTACATAACGATATACGTTATTACGTAACATTATATAACATTATACGTTAGTACGTAATAGTATGTAACGTTATACGCCATAACGTAACAGTATATAACGTTATACGTTATAACGTAATAGTATATAACGTTATACGTCATAACGTAATAGTATAAACGTTATACGTCATATTGTAATAGTCTGTAACGTTATACGTTATTACGTAATAGTATATAACGTTATACGTTATAACGTAGTAGTATATAACGTTATACGTCATCAGGTAATACTATATAACGTTACACGTTATTACGTAACAGTATATAACGTTATACGTTATAACGTAGAAGTATACAACGTTATACGTCATCAGGTAATACTATATAACGTTACACGTTATTACGTAACAGTATATAACGTTATACGTCATAACGTAATAGTATATAACGTTATACGTCATAACGTAATATTATATAACGTTATACGTCATAACGTAATAGTATAGAACGTTATACGTCATATTGTAATAGTATATAACGTTATACGTTATTACGTAATAGTATATAACGATATAGGTTATAACGTAATAGTATATGACGTTACACGATATAAGGTAATACTACATAACGTTTTACGTTATAACATAATAGTATATAACGTTATACGTCATCAGGTAATACTATACAACGTTACACGTTATTACGTAACAGTATATAACGTTATACGTTATAACGTAATAGTATATAACGTTATACGTCATAACGTAATAGTATATAACGTTACACGTTATTACGTAATAGTATATAACTTTATACGTTATAACGTAATATTAAATAACGTTATACGTCAGTATGTAATACTGTATAACGTTACACGTTAGTACGTAATAGTATATAACGTCATACGTTAATACGTAATACTATATAATGTTATACTGTTAGTACGTAATAGTAAATAACGTTATACGTCATAACGTAATTGTATATAACGTTACACGTTATAAGGTAATACTACATAACGTTTTACGTTACAACGTAATAGTATATAACGTTATAGGTTATAACGTAATAGTATATAACGTTACACGTTATTACGTAACAGTAAATAACGTTATACGTTATAACGTAATAGTATATAACGTTATACGTCATAACGTAATAGTATATAACGTTATGCGTCATATCGTAATAGTATGTAACGTTATACGTCATAACGTAATAATATATAACGTTATACGTTATAACGTAGTAGTATATAACGTTATACGTCATCAGGTAATACTATATAACGTTACACGTTAATACGTAATAGTATATAACTTTATACGTTATAACGTAATATTATCTAACGTTATACGTCATTATGTAATACTATATAACGTTATATGTTATCACGTAACATTATATAACGTTATACGTTATTATGTAACATTATATAACGTTATACGTTAGTACGTAATAGTATATAACGTTATACGTCATAAGGTAATAGTATATAATGTTACACGTTATAAGGTAATACTACATAACGTTTTACGTTTTAACATAATAGTACATAACGTTATACGTTATAACGTAATGGTATATAACGTTAAACGTTATAACGTAATAGTATATAACGTTATACGTTAATACGTAATACTATATAATGTTATACTGTTAGTACGTAATAGTGTATAACGTTATACGTCATAACGTAATAGTATATAACGTTACACGTTATAAGGTAATACTACATAACGTTTTACGTTATAACGTAATAGTATATAACGTTATAGGTTATAACGTAATAGTATATAACGTTATACGTATGACGTAATAGTAAATCACGTTATATGCTATGACGTAGTAGTATATAACGTTATGCGTCCACAGGTAATACTATATAACGTTACACGTTATTACGTAATATTATATAACTTTATACGTTATAACGTAATATTAAATAACGTTATACGTCATTAGGTAATACTGCATAACGTTATACGTCATAACGTAATAGTATATAACCTTATACGTTAGTACGTAATAGTATATAATGTTATACGTCAAAACGTAATAGTACATAACGTTACACGTTATAAGGCAATGCTACATGAAGTTTTACGTTATAACATAATAGTATATAACGTTATACGTTATAACGTAGTAGTATATAACGTTATACGTCATCATTTAATACTATATAACGTTACACATTATTACGTCATAGTATATAACTTTATACGTTATAACGTAATATTAAATAACGTTATACGTCATTAGGTAATACTATATAACGTTATATGTTATCACGTAACATTATATAACGTTATACGTTAGTACGTAATAGTATATAACGTTACGCGTTATAAGGTAATAGTACATAACGTTTTACGTTATAACATAATTGTATATAACGTTATACGTTAATACGTAATACTATATAATGTTATACTGTTAGTACGTAATAGTGTATAACGTTATACGTCATAACGTAATAGTATATAACGTTACACGTTATAAGGTAATACTACATAACGTTTTACGTTACAACGTAATAGTATATAACGTTATAGGTTATAACGTTATAGTATATAACGTTACACGTTATTACGTAACAGTAAATAACGTTATACGTTATAACGTAATAGTATATAACGTTATACGTCATAACGTAATAGTATATAACGTTATGCGTCATATCGTAATAGTATGTAACGTTATACGTCATAACGTAATAGTATATAACGTTATACGTTATAACGTAGTAGTATATAACGTTATACGTCATCAGGTAATACTATATAACGTTACACGTTAATACGTAATAGTATATAACTTTATACGTTATAACGTAATATTATATAACGTTATACGTCATTAGGTAATACTATATAACGTTATATGTTATCACGTAACATTATATAACGTTATACGTTAGTACGTAATAGTATATAACGTTACGCGTTATAAGGTAATAGTACATAACGTTTTACGTTATAACATAATTGTATATAACGTTATATATTATTATGTAACATTATATAACGTTATACGTTAGTACGTAATAGTATATAACGTTATACGTCATAAGGTAATAGTATATAATGTTACACGTTATAAGGTAATACTACATAACGTTTTACGTTTTAACATAATAGTACATAACGTTATACGTTATAACGTAATGGTATATAACGTTAAACGTTATAACGTAATAGTATATAACGTTATACGTTAATACGTAATACTATATAATGTTATACTGTTAGTACGTAATAGTGTATAACGTTATACGTCATAACGTAATAGTATATAACGTTACACGTTATAAGGTAATACTACATAACGTTTTACGTTATAACGTAATAGTATATAACGTTATAGGTTATAACGTAATAGTATATAACGTTATACGTATGACGTAATAGTAAATCACGTTATATGCTATGACGTAGTAGTATATAACGTTATGCGTCCACAGGTAATACTATATAACGTTACACGTTATTACGTAATAGTATATAACTTTATACGTTATAACGTAATATTAAATAACGTTATACGACATTAGGTAATACTGCATAACGTTATACGTCATAACGTAATAGTATATAACGTTACACGTTATAAGGTAATACTACATAACGTTTTACGTTATAACGTAATAGTATATAACGTTATGCGTCATATCGTAATAGTATGTAACGTTATACGTCATAACGTAATAGTATATAACGTTATACGTTATAACGTAGTAGTATATAACGTTATACGTCATCAGGTAATACTATATAACGTTACACGTTAATACGTAATAGTATATAACTTTATACGTTATAACGTAATATTATATAACGTTATACGTCATTAGGTAATACTATATAACGTTATGTTATCACGTAACATTATATAACGTTATACGTTAGTTCGTAATAGTATATAACGTTACGCGTTATAAGGTAATAGTACATAACGCTTTACGTTATAACATAATTGTATATAACGTTATACGTTATTATGTAACATTATATAACGTTATACGTTAGTACGTAATAGTATATAACGTTATACGTCATAAGGTAATAGTATATAATGTTACACGTTATAAGGTAATACTACATAACGTTTTACGTTTTAACATAATTGTACATAACGTTATACGTTATAACGTAATGGTATATAACGTTAAACGTTATAACGTAATAGTATATAACGTTATACGTTAATACGTAATACTATATAATGTTATACTGTTAGTACGTAATAGTGTATAACGTTATACGTCATAACGTAATAGTATATAACGTTACACGTTATAAGGTAATACTACATAACGTTTTACGTTATAACGTAATAGTATATAACGTTATAGGTTATAACGTAATAGTATATAACGTTATACGTATGACGTAATAGTAAATCACGTTATATGCTATGACGTAGTAGTATATAACGTTATGCGTCCACAGGTAATACTATATAACGTTACACGTCATAACGTAATAGTATATAACCTTATACGTTAGTACGTAATAGTATATAATGTTATACGTCAAAACGTAATAGTACATAACGTTACACGTTATAAGGCAATGCTACATGAAGTTTTACGTTATAACATAATAGTATATAACGTTATACGTTATAACGTAGTAGTATATAACGTTATACGTTATAACGTAGTAGTATATAACGTTATACGTCATCATTTAATACTATATAACGTTACACATTATTACGTCATAGTATATAACTTTATACGTTATAACGTAATATTAAATAACGTTATACGTCATTAGGTAATACTGTATAACGTTACAGGTTAGTACGTAATAGTATATAACGTTATACGTTAATACGTAATACTATATAATGTTATACTGTTAGTACGTAATAGTATATAACGTTATACGTCATAACGTAATAGTATATAACGTTACACGTTATAAGGTAATACTACATAACGTTTTACGTTATAACGTAATAATATATAACGTTATAGGTTATAACGTAATAGTATATAACGTTACACGTTATTACGTAACAGTAAATAACGTTATACGTTATAACGTAATAGTATATAACGTTATACGTCATAACTTAATAGTATATAACGTTATACGTCATATCGTAATAGTATGTAACGTTATACGTCATAACGTAATAGTATATAACGTTATACGTTATAACGTAGTAGTATATAACGTTATACGTTAATACGTAATACTATATAATGTTATACTGTTAGTACGTAATAGTATATAACGTTATACGTCATAACGTAATAGTATACAACGTTACACGTTATAAGGTAATACTACATAACGTTTTACGTTATAACGTAATAGTATATAACGTTATAGGTTATAACGTAATAGTATATGACGTTACACGTTATAAGGTAATACTACATAACGTTTTACGTTATAACATAATAGTATATAACGTTATACGTCATCAGGTAATACTATACAACGTTACACGTTATTACGTAACAGTATATAACGATATACGTTATAACGTAATAGTATATAACGTTATACGGCATAACGTAATAGTATATAACGTTACACGTTATTACGTAATAGTACATAACTTTATACGTTATAACGTAATATTATATAACGTTATACGTCTTTAGGTAATACTATATAACGTTATATGTTATCACATAACATTATATAACGTTATACGTTAGTACGTAATAGTATATAACGTTACACGTTAGTACGTAATAGTATATAACGTTATACGTTAATACATAATTGTATATAACGTTATACGTTATTATGTAACATTATATAACGTTATACGTTAGTACGTAATAGTATATAACGTTATACGTCATAAGGTAATAGTATATAATGTTACACGTTATAAGGTAATACTACATAACGTTTTACGTTTTAACATAATAGTACATAACGTTATACGTTATAACGTAATGGTATATAACGTTAAACGTTATAACGTAATAGTATATAACGTTATACGTTAATACGTAATACTATATAATGTTATACTGTTAGTACGTAATAGTTTATAACCGTATACGTCATAACGTAATAGTATATAACGTTACACGTTATAAGGTAATACTACATAACGTTTTACGTTATAACGTAATAGTATATAACGTTATAGGTTATAACGTAATAGTATATAACTTTATACGTATGACGTAATAGTAAATCACGTTATATGGTATGACGTAGTAGTATATAACGTTATGCGTCCACAGGTAATACTATATAACGTTACACGTTATTACGTAATAGTATATAACTTTATACGTTATAACGTAATATTAAATAACGTTATACGTCATTAGGTAATACTGCATAACGTTATACGTCATAACGTAATAGTATATAACCTTATACGTTAGTACGTAATAGTATATAATGTTATACGTCAAAACGTAATAGTACATAACGTTACACGTTATAAGGCAATGCTACATGAAGTTTTACGTTATAACATAATAGTATATAACGTTATACGTTATAACGTAGTAGTATATAACGTTATACGTCATCATTTAATACTATATAACGCTACACATTATTACGTCATAGTATATAACTTTATACGTTATAACGTAATATTAAATAACGTTATACGTCATTAGGTAATACTGTATAACGTTACACGTTAGTATGTAATAGTATATAACGTTATACGTTAATACGTAATACTATATAATGTTATACTGTTAGTACGTAATAGTATATAACGTTATACGTCATAACGTAATAGTATATAACGTTACACGTTATAAGGTAATACTACATAACGTTTTACGTTATAACGTAATAGTATACAACGTTACACGTTATAAGGTAATACTACATAACGTTTTACGTTATAACGTAATAGTATATAACGTTATACTTCATAACTTAATAGTATATAACGTTATACGTCATATCGTAATAGTATGTAACGTTATACGTCATAACGTAATAGTATATAACGTTATACGTTATAACGTAGTAGTATATAACGTTATACGTCATCAGGTAATACTATATAACGTTACACGTTATTACGTAGTAGTATATAACGTTATACGTCATAACGTAATAGTATATAACGTTACACGTTATAAGGTAATACTACATAACGTTTTACGTTATAACGTAATAGTATATAACGTTATAGGTTATAACGTAATAGTATATAACGTTATACGTTATAACTGAGTAGTATATAACGTTATGCGTCATCAGGTAATACTATATAATGTTATACTGTTAGTACGTAATAGTATATAACGTTATACGTCATAACGTAATAGTATACAACGTTATACGTTATAAGGTAATACTACATAACGTTTTACGTTATAACGTAATAGTATATAGCGTTATAGGTTATAACGTAATAGTATATGGCGTTACACGTTATAAGGTAATACTACATAACGTTTTACGTTATAACATAATTGTATATAACGTTATACGTTAATACGTAATACTATATAATGTTATACTGTTAGTACGGTAATAGTAAATAACGTTATACGTCATAACGTAATTGTATATAACGTTATGCGTCATATCGTAATAGTATGTAATGTTATACGTCATAACGTAATAGTATATAACGTTATACGTTATAACGTAGTAGTATATAACGTTATACATCAGGTAATACTATATAACGTTACACGTTATTACGTAATAGTATATAACTTTATACGTTATAACGTAATATTATATAACGTTATACGTCATTAGGTAATACTATATAACGTTATATGTTATCACGTAACATTATATAACGTTATACGTTAGTACGTAATAGTATATAACGTTACACGTTATAAGGTAATATTTCATAACGTTTTACGTTATAACATAATTGTATATAACGTTATACGTTATTATGTAACATTATATAACGTTATACGTTAGTACGTAATAGTATATAACGTTATACGTCATAAGGTAATAGCATATAATGTTACACGTTATAAGGTAATACTACATTACGTTTTACGTTTTAACATAATAGTACATAACGTTATACGTTATAAGGTAATGGTATATAACGTTAAACGTTATAACGTAATAGTATATAACGTTATACGTTAATACGTAATACTATATAATGTTATACTGTTAGTACGTAATAGTGTATAACGTTATACGTCATAACGTAATAGTATATAACGTTACACGTTATAAGGTAATACTACATAACGTTTTACGTTATAACGTAATAGTATATAACGTTATAGGTTATAACGTAATAGTATATAACGTTATACGTATGACGTAATAGTAAATCACGTTATATGCTATAACGTAGTAGTATATAACGTTATGCGTCCACAGGTAATACTGTATAACGTTACACGCTATTACGTAATAGTATATAACTTTATACGTTATAGCGTAATATTAAATAACGTTATACGTCATTAGGTAATACTGTATAACGTTATACGTCATAACGTAATAGTATATAACCTTATACGTTAGTACGTAATAGTATATAATGTTATACGTCAAAACGTAATAGTACATAAAGTTACACGTTATAAGGCAATGCTACATGAAGTTTTACGTTATAACATAATAGTATATAACGTTATACGTTATAACGTAGTAGTATATAACGTTATACGTCATCATTTAATACTATATAACGTTACACGTTGTTACGTCATAGTATATAACTTTATACGTTATAACGTAATATTAAATAACGTTATACGTCATTAGGTAATACTGTATAACGTTACACGTTAGTACGTAATAGTATATAACGTTATACGTTAATACGTAATACTATATAATGTTACACTGTTAGTACGTAATAGTATATAACGTTATACGTCATAACGTAATAGTATAAAACCTTATACGTTAGTACGTAATAGTATATAACGTAATACGTCATAACGTAATAGTATATAACGTTACACGTTATAAGGTAATACTACATTACGTTTTACGTTTTAACATAATAGTACATAACGTTATACGTTATAAGGTAATGGTATATAACGTTAAACGTTATAACGTAATAGTATATAACGTTATACGTTAATACGTAATACTATATAATGTTATACTGTTAGTACGTAATAGTGTATAACGTTATACGTCATAACGTAATAGTATATAACGTTACACGTTATAAGGTAATACTACATAACGTTTTACGTTATAACGTAATAGTATATAACGTTATAGGTTATAACGTAATAGTATATAACGTTACACGTTATTACGTAACAGTAAATAACGTTATACGTTATAACGAAATAGTATATAACGTTATACGTTATACGGTAATAGTACATAACGTTTTACGTTATAACATAATTGTATATAACGTTATACGTTAATACGTAATACTATATAATGTTATACTGTTAGTACGTAATAGTATATAACGTTATACGTCATAACGTAATAGTATATAACGTTACACGTTATAAGGTAATACTACATAACGTTTTACGTTATAACATAATTGTATATAACGTTATACGTTAATACGTAATACTATATAACGTTATACTGTTAGTACGTAATAGTATATAACGTAATACGTCATAACGTAATAGTATATAACGTTACACGTTATAAGGTAATACTACATAACGTTTTACGTTATAACGTAATAGCATATAACGTTATAGGTTATAACGTAGTAGTATATAACGTTATACGTATGACGTAAAAGTAAATAACGTTATATGCTATAACGTAGTAGTATATAACGTTATGCGTCAACAGGTAGTACTATATAACGTTACCCGTTATTACGTAATAGTATATAACTTTATACGTTATAAGGTAATAATAAATAACGTTATACGTCATTAGGTAATACTGTATAACGTTATACGTCCTAACGTAATAGTATAAAACCTTATACGTTAGTACGTAATAGTATATAACTTTATACGTTATAACGTAATATTAAATAACGTTATACGTCATTAAGTAATACTGTATAACGTTACACGTTAGTACGTAATAGTATATAACGTTATACGTCATAACGTAATTGTATATAACGTTACACGTTATAAGGTAATACTACATAACGTTTTACGTTTTAACATAATAGTACATAACGTTATACGTTATAACGTAATGGTATATAACGTTAAACGTTATAACGTAATAGTATATAACGTTATACGTTAATACGTAATACTATATAATGTTATACTGTTAGTACGTAATTGTAAATAACGTTATACGTCATAACGTAATAGTATATAACGTTATGCGTCATATCGTAATAGTATGTAACGTTATACGTCATAACGTAATAGTATATAACGTTATACGTTATAACGTAGTAGTATATAACGTTATACGTCATCAGGTAATACTATATAACGTTACACGTTAATACGTAATAGTATATAACTTTATACGTTATAACGTAATATTATATAACGTTATACGTCATTAGGTAATACTATATAACGTTATATGTTATCACGTAACATTATATAACGTTATACGTTAGTTCGTAATAATATATAACGTTACGCGTTATAAGGTAATAGTACATAACGTTTTACGTTATAACATAATTGTATATAACGTTATACGTTATTATGTAACATTATATAACGTTATACGTTAGTACGTAATAGTATATAACGTTATACGCCATAAGGTAATAGTATATAATGTTACACGTTATAAGGTAATACTACATAACGTTTTACGTTTTAACATAATTGTACATAACGTTATACGTTATAACGTAATGGTATATAACGTTAAACGTTATAACGTAATAGTATATAACGTTATACGTTAATACGTAATACTATATAATGTTATACTGTTAGTACGTAATAGTGTATAACGTTATACGTCATAACGTAATAGTATATAACGTTACACTTTATAAGGTAATACTACATAACGTTTTACGTTATAACGTAATAGTATATAACGTTATAGGTTATAACGTAATAGTATATAACGTTATACGTATGACGTAATAGTAAATCACGTTATATGCTATGACGTAGTAGTATATAACGTTATGCGTCCACAGGTAATACTATATAACGTTACACGTCATAACGTAATAGTATATAACCTTATACGTTAGTACGTAATAGTATATAATGTTATACGTCAAAACGTAATAGTACATAACGTTACACGTTATTACGTAACAGTAAATAACGTTATACGTTATAACGTAATAGTATATAACGTTATACGTCATAACTTAATAGTATATAACGTTATACGTCATATCGTAATAGTATGTAACGTTATACGTCATAACGTAATAGTATATAACCTTATACGTTAGTACGTAATAGTATATAACGTTACACGTTAGTACGTAATAGTATATAACGTTATACGTTAATACATAATTGTATATAACGCTATACGTTATTATGTAACATTATATAACGTTATACGTTAGTACGTAATAGTATATAACGTTATACGTCATAAGGTAATAGTATATAATGTTACACGTTATAAGGTAATACTACATAACGTTTTACGTTTTAACATAATAGTACATAACGTTATACGTTATAACGTAATGGTATATAACGTTAAACGTTATAACGTAATAGTATATAACGTTATACGTTAATACGTAATACTATATAATGTTATACTGTTAGTACGTAATAGTTTATAACCGTATACGTCATAACGTAATAGTATATAATGTTATACTGTTACTACGTAATAGTATATAACGTTATATGTTATAACGTAATAGTATATAACGTTACACGTTATTACGTAACAGTAAACAGCGTTATACGTTATAACGTAATAGTATATAACGTTATACGTTATAACGTAGTAGTATATAACGTTATACGTTAATACGTAATACTATATAATGTTATACTGTTAGTACGTAATAGTATATAACGTTATACGTCATAACGTAATAGTATATAACGTTATACGTTATAACTGAGTAGTATATAACGTTATGCGTCATCAGGTAATACTATATAATGTTATACTGTTAGTACGTAATAGTATATAGCGTTATACGTCATAACGTAATAGTATACAACGTTATACGTTATAAGGTAATACTACATAACGTTTTACGTTATAACGTAATAGTATATAACGTTATAGGTTATAACGTAATAGTATATAACGTTATACGTTATAACTGAGTAGTATATAACGTTATGCGTCATCAGGTAATACTATATAATGTTATACTGTTAGTACGTAATAGTATATAACGTTATACGTCATAACGTAATAGTATACAACGTTATACGTTATAAGGTAATACTACATAACGTTTTACGTTATAACGTAATAGTATATAACGTTATAGGTTATAACGTAATAGTATATGGCGTTACACGTTATAAGGTAATACTACATAACGTTTTACGTTATAACATAATTGTATATAACGTTATACGTTAATACGTAATACTATATAATGTTATACTGTTAGTACGGTAATAGTAAATAACGTTATACGTCATAACGTAATTGTATATAACGTTACACGTTATAAGGTAATACTACATAACGTTTTACGTTACAACGTAATAGTATATAACGTTATAGGTTATAACGTAATAGTATATAACGTTACACGTTATTACGTAACAGTAAATAACGTTATACGTTATAACGTAATAGTATATAACATTATACGTCATAACGTAATAGTATATAACGTTATGCGTCATATCGTAATAGTATGTAATGTTATACGTCATAACGTAATAGTATATAACGTTATACGTTATAACGTAGTAGTATATAACGTTATACATCAGGTAATACTATATAACGTTACACGTTATTACGTAATAGTATATAACTTTATACGTTATAACGTAATATTATATAACGTTATACGTCATTAGGTAATACTATATAACGTTATATGTTATCACGTAACATTATATAACGTTATACGTTAGTACGTAATAGTATATAACGTTACACGTTATAAGGTAATATTTCATAACGTTTTACGTTATAACATAATTGTATATAACGTTATACGTTATTATGTAACATTATATAACGTTATACGTTAGTACGTAATAGTATATAACGTAATAAGGTAATAGTATATAATGTTACACGTTATAAGGTAATACTACATTACGTTTTACGTTTTAACATAATAGTACATAACGTTATACGTTATAAGGTAATGGTATATAACGTTAAACGTTATAACATAATTGTATATAACGTTATACGTTAATACGTAATACTATATAACGTTATACTGTTAGTACGTAATAGTATATAACGTAATACGTCATAACGTAATAGTATATAACGTTACACGTTATAAGGTAATACTACATAACGTTTTACGTTATAACGTAATAGCATATAACGTTATAGGTTATAACGTAATAGTATATAACGTTATACGTATGACGTAAAAGTAAATAACGTTATATGCTATAACGTAGTAGTATATAACGTTATGCGTCA
Source organism: Bombus pascuorum (assembly GCF_905332965.1). NCBI lineage: Eukaryota > Metazoa > Arthropoda > Insecta > Hymenoptera > Apidae > Bombus > Bombus pascuorum. The sequence goes on from NC_083492.1 coordinate 10,517,126, forward strand.
ACAGGTAGTACTATATAACGTTACACGTTATTACGTAATAGTATATAACTTTATACGTTATAACGTAATATTAAATAACGTTATACGTCATTAGGTAATACTGTATAACGTTATACGTCCTAACGTAATAGTATAAAACCTTATACGTTAGTACGTAATAGTATATAATGTTATACGTCATAACGTAATAGTACATAACGTTACACGTTATAAGGCAATGCTACATGAAGTTTTACGTTATAACATAATATTATATAACGTTTTACGTTATAACGTAGTAGTATATAACGTTATACGTCATCAGGTAATACTATATAACGTTACACGTTATTACGTAATAGTATATAACTTTATACGTTATAACGTAATATTAAATAACGTTATACGTCATTAAGTAATACTGTATAACGTTACACGTTAGTACGTAATAGTATATAACGTTATACGTCATAACGTAATTGTATATAACGTTACACGTTATAAGGTAATACTACATAACGTTTTACGTTTTAACATAATAGTACATAACGTTATACGTTATAACGTAATGGTATATAACGTTAAACGTTATAACGTAATAGTATATAACGTTATACGTTAATACGTAATACTATATAATGTTATACTGTTAGTACGTAATTGTAAATAACGTTATACGTCATAACGTAATAGTATATAACGTTATGCGTCATATCGTAATAGTATGTAACGTTATACGTCATAACGTAATAGTATATAACGTTATACGTTATAACGTAGTAGTATATAACGTTATACGTCATCAGGTAATACTATATAACGTTACACGTTATTACGTAATAGTATAAAACTTTATACGTTATAACGTAATATTATATAACGTTATACGTCATTAGGTAATACTATATAACGTTATATGTTATCACGTAACATTATATAACGTTATACCGTAGTACGTAATAGTATATAACGTTACACGTTATAAGGTAATAGTACATAACGTTTTACGTTATAACGTAATAGTATATAACATTACCCGTTATATCGTAATAGTATATAACGTTGTACGTATGACGTAATAGTAAATAACGTTATACGTTATAACGTAGTAGTATATAACATAATGCGTCATCAGGTAATACTATATAACATTATACGTTATTACGTAATAGTATATAACGTTATACGTTATAATGTAATACTATATAACGTTATACTGTTAGTACGTAATAGTATATAACGTTATACGTCATAACGTAATAGTATATAACGTTATACGTTTTAACGTAAATTTATATATCGTTATACGTTAGTACGTAATAGTATATAATGTTATACGTCATAACGTAATAGTATATAACGTTATAAGTTATAAAGTAATGCTATATAATGTTATACTGTTAGTACGTAATAGTATATAATGTTATATGTTACTACGTAAGAGTATATAACGTTATACGTTAATACGTAATAGTATGTAACGTTATACGTTAGTACATAATACTATATAACATTATACGTTATTACGTAATAGTATATAACGTTATACGTTATAACGTAGTAGTATATAACGTTATGCGTCATCAAGTAATACTATATAACGTTATACGTTATAACTAAATAGTATATAACGTTGTACGACATTAGGTAATACTATATAACGTTATACGTTATTACGTAACATTATATAACGTTATACGTTAGTACGTAATAGTATATAACGTTATACGTATTAACGTAATAGTATATAACGTTACACGTTATAAGGTAATACTACATAACGTTTTACGTTATAACATAATAGTATATAACGTTATACGTTATAATGTAGAAGTATATAACGTTATACGTCATCAGGTAATACCATATAACGTTACACGTTATTACGTAATAGTATATAACTTTATACGTTATAACGTAATATTATATAACGTTATACGTCATTAGGTAATACTATATAACGTTATACGTTATTACGTAACATTATATAACGTTATAGGTTATAACGTAATAGTATATAACGTTATACGTATGACGTAATAGTATATAACTTTATACGTTATAACGTAATATTAAATAACGTTATACGTCAATAGGTAATACTGTATAACGTTACACGTTAGTACGTAATAGTATATAACGTTATACGTTAGTACGTATTAGTATATAACGTTATACGTTATAACTGAGTAGTATATAACGTTATACGTTATAACGTAGTAGTATATAACGTTATACGTCATCAGGTAATACTATATAACGTTACACGTTATTACGTAATAGTATATAACTTTATACGTTATATCGTAATATTAAATAACGTTATACGTCATTAGGTAATACTATATAAGGTTACACGATAGTACATAATATTATATAACGTTATACGTTAGTACGTATTAGTATATAACGTTATACGTTATAACTGAGTAGTATATAACGTTATACGTTATAACTAAGTAGTATATAACGTTATAAGTCATTAGGTAATACTATATAGCGTTACACGTTAGTACGTAATAGTATATAACGTTATACGTCATGACGTAATAGTATATAACATTACACGTTATAAGGTAATACTAAATAACGTTTTACATTATAACGTAATAGTATATGACGTTATACGTCATTAGGTAATACTATATAACGTTATACATTATTACGTAACATGATATAACGTTATACGTCGGTGCGCAATAGTATATACCGTTATACGTCATAACGTAATAGCATATAACGATACACGTTATAAGGTAATACTACATAAAGTTTTACGTTATAACATAATAGTATATAACGTTATACGTTATAAAGTCGAAGTATATAACGTTATACGTCATCAGGTAATACTATATAACGTTACACGTTATTACGTAATAGTATATAACTTTATACGTTATATCGTAATATTAAATAACGTTATACGTCATTAGGTAATACTATATAAGGTTACACGATAGTACATAATATTATATAACGTTATACGTTAGTACGTATTAGTATATAACGTTATACGTTATAACTGAGTAGTATATAACGTTATACGTTATAACTAAGTAGTATATAACGTTATAAGTCATTAGGTAATACTATATAGCGTTACACGTTAGTACGTAATAGTATATAACGTTATACGTCATGACGTAATAGTATATAACATTACACGTTATAAGGTAATACTAAATAACGTTTTACATTATAACGTAATAGTATATGACGTTATACGTCATTAGGTAATACTATATAACGTTATACGTTATTACGTAACATTATATAACGTTATACGTCATCAGGTAATACTACATAACGTTTTACGTTACAACGTAATAGTATATAACGTTATAGGTTATAACGTAATAGTATATAACGTTACACGTTATTACGTAACAGTAAATAACGTTATACGTTATAACGTAATAGTATATAACATTATACGTCATAACGTAATAGTATATAACGTTATGCGTCATATCGTAATAGTATGTAATGTTATACGTCATAACGTAATAGTATATAACGTTATACGTTATAACGTAGTAGTATATAACGTTATACATCAGGTAATACTATATAACGTTACACGTTATTACGTAATAGTATATAACTTTATACGTTATAACGTAATATTATATAACGTTATACGTCATTAGGTAATACTATATAACGTTATATGTTATCACGTAACATTATATAACGTTATACGTTAGTACGTAATAGTATATAACGTTACACGTTATAAGGTAATATTTCATAACGTTTTACGTTATAACATAATTGTATATAACGTTATACGTTATTATGTAACATTATATAACGTTATACGTTAGTACGTAATAGTATATAACGTAATAAGGTAATAGTATATAATGTTACACGTTATAAGGTAATACTACATTACGTTTTACGTTTTAACATAATAGTACATAACGTTATACGTTATAAGGTAATGGTATATAACGTTAAACGTTATAACATAATTGTATATAACGTTATACGTTAATACGTAATACTATATAACGTTATACTGTTAGTACGTAATAGTATATAACGTAATACGTCATAACGTAATAGTATATAACGTTACACGTTATAAGGTAATACTACATAACGTTTTACGTTATAACGTAATAGCATATAACGTTATAGGTTATAACGTAATAGTATATAACGTTATACGTAAGACGTAAAAGTAAATAACGTTATATGCTATAACGTAGTAGTATATAACGTTATGCGTCAACAGGTAGTACTATATAACGTTACACGTTATTACGTAATAGTATATAACTTTATACGTTATAACGTAATATTAAATAACGTTATACGTCATTAGGTAATACTGTATAACGTTATACGTCCTAACGTAATAGTATAAAACCTTATACGTTAGTACGTAATAGTATATAATGTTATACGTCATAACGTAATAGTACATAACGTTACACGTTATAAGGCAATGCTACATGAAGTTTTACGTTATAACATAATATTATATAACGTTTTACGTTATAACGTAGTAGTATATAACGTTATACGTCATCAGGTAATACTATATAACGTTACACGTTATTACGTAATAGTATATAACTTTATACGTTATAACGTAATATTAAATAACGTTATACGTCATTAAGTAATACTGTATAACGTTACACGTTAGTACGTAATAGTATATAACGTTATACGTCATAACGTAATTGTATATAACGTTACACGTTATAAGGTAATACTACATAACGTTTTACGTTTTAACATAATAGTACATAACGTTATACGTTATAACGTAATGGTATATAACGTTAAACGTTATAACGTAATAGTATATAACGTTATACGTTAATACGTAATACTATATAATGTTATACTGTTAGTACGTAATTGTAAATAACGTTATACGTCATAACGTAATAGTATATAACGTTATGCGTCATATCGTAATAGTATGTAACGTTATACGTCATAACGTAATAGTATATAACGTTATACGTTATAACGTAGTAGTATATAACGTTATACGTCATCAGGTAATACTATATAACGTTACACGTTATTACGTAATAGTATAAAACTTTATACGTTATAACGTAATATTATATAACGTTATACGTCATTAGGTAATACTATATAACGTTATATGTTATCACGTAACATTATATAACGTTATACCGTAGTACGTAATAGTATATAACGTTACACGTTATAAGGTAATAGTACATAACGTTTTACGTTATAACGTAATAGTATATAACATTACCCGTTATATCGTAATAGTATATAACGTTGTACGTATGACGTAATAGTAAATAACGTTATACGTTATAACGTAGTAGTATATAACATAATGCGTCATCAGGTAATACTATATAACATTATACGTTATTACGTAATAGTATATAACGTTATACGTTATAATGTAATACTATATAACGTTATACTGTTAGTACGTAATAGTATATAACGTTATACGTCATAACGTAATAGTATATAACGTTATACGTTTTAACGTAAATTTATATATCGTTATACGTTAGTACGTAATAGTATATAATGTTATACGTCATAACGTAATAGTATATAACGTTATAAGTTATAAAGTAATGCTATATAATGTTATACTGTTAGTACGTAATAGTATATAATGTTATATGTTACTACGTAAGAGTATATAACGTTATACGTTAATACGTAATAGTATGTAACGTTATACGTTAGTACATAATACTATATAACATTATACGTTATTACGTAATAGTATATAACGTTATACGTTATAACGTAGTAGTATATAACGTTATGCGTCATCAAGTAATACTATATAACGTTATACGCTATAACTAAATAGTATATAACGTTGTACGACATTAGGTAATACTATATAACGTTATACGTTATTACGTAACATTATATAACGTTATACGTTAGTACGTAATAGTATATAACGTTATAGGTATTAACGTAATAGTATATAACGTTACACGTTATAAGGTAATACTACATAACGTTTTACGTTATAACATAATAGTATATAACGTTATACGTTATAATGTAGAAGTATATAACGTTATACGTCATCAGGTAATACCATATAACGTTACACGTTATTACGTAATAGTATATAACTTTATACGTTATAACGTAATATTATATAACGTTATACGTCATTAGGTAATACTATATAACGTTATACGTTATTACGTAACATTATATAACGTTATAGGTTATAACGTAATAGTATATAACGTTATACGTATGACGTAATAGTATATAACTTTATACGTTATAACGTAATATTAAATAACGTTATACGTCAATAGGTAATACTGTATAACGTTACACGTTAGTACGTAATAGTATATAACGTTATACGTTAGTACGTATTAGTATATAACGTTATACGTTATAACTGAGTAGTATATAACGTTATACGTTATAACGTAGTAGTATATAACGTTATACGTCATCAGGTAATACTATATAACGTTACACGTTATTACGTAATAGTATATAACTTTATACGTTATATCGTAATATTAAATAACGTTATACGTCATTAGGTAATACTATATAAGGTTACACGATAGTACATAATATTATATAACGTTATACGTTAGTACGTATTAGTATATAACGTTATACGTTATAACTGAGTAGTATATAACGTTATACGTTATAACTAAGTAGTATATAACGTTATAAGTCATTAGGTAATACTATATAGCGTTACACGTTAGTACGTAATAGTATATAACGTTATACGTCATGACGTAATAGTATATAACATTACACGTTATAAGGTAATACTAAATAACGTTTTACATTATAACGTAATAGTATATGACGTTATACGTCATTAGGTAATACTATATAACGTTATACATTATTACGTAACATGATATAACGTTATACGTCGGTACGCAATAGTATATACCGTTATACGTCATAACGTAATAGCATATAACGATACACGTTATAAGGTAATACTACATAAAGTTTTACGTTATAACATAATAGTATATAACGTTATACGTTATAAAGTCGAAGTATATAACGTTATACGTCATCAGGTAATACTATATAACGTTACACGTTATTACGTAATAGTATATAACTTTATACGTTATATCGTAATATTAAATAACGTTATACGTCATTAGGTAATACTATATAAGGTTACACGATAGTACATAATATTATATAACGTTATACGTTAGTACGTATTAGTATATAACGTTATACGTTATAACTGAGTAGTATATAACGTTATACGTTATAACTAAGTAGTATATAACGTTATAAGTCATTAGGTAATACTATATAGCGTTACACGTTAGTACGTAATAGTATATAACGTTATACGTCATGACGTAATAGTATATAACATTACACGTTATAAGGTAATACTAAATAACGTTTTACATTATAACGTAATAGTATATGACGTTATACGTCATTAGGTAATACTATATAACGTTATACGTTATTACGTAACATTATATAACGTTATACGTCATCAGGTAATACTATATAACGTTACACGTTATAACGTAATAGTATATAACGTTATACCTAATTAGGTAATACTATATAACGTTATACGATATTACGTAACATGATATAACGTTATACGTCGGTACGTAATAGTATATACCGTTATACGTCATAACGTAATAGCATATAACGATACACGTTATAAGGTAATACTACATAACGTTTTACGTTATAACATAATAGTATATAACGTTATACGTTATAAAGTAATACTATATAACGTTATACTGTTGTTACGTTATAGTATATAACGTTATACGTTATATCTGAGTAGTATATAACGTTCTACGTCATCAGGTAATACTATATAATGTTACACTGTTAGTACGTAATAGTATATAACGTTATACATCATAACGTAATAGTATATAACGTTACACGTAATAAGGTAATACTACATAACGTTTTACGTTATAACATAATAGTATATAATGTTATACGTATGACGTAATAGTATATAATGTTATACGTTAGTACGTAATTGTATATAACGTTATACGTTATAACTGACTAGTATATAACGTTATAACTCATCAGGTAATACTATACAACATTATACGGTAATACGTAATAGTGGAGTTCCCTTTCGACTGCCGAAGAGTGCAGACGTGCCTGGTGCCCGGAGAGGTCTCTCAGTCGAAATCGGACGTGGAAAAAAGTGCCCCCGAAAGTGCGAAAAGCGGGGAAAACAAAGCAATGCAACGAGTGCCACCGCTCAGGATATCAAACAACGGTGAAACATACGCCATATACAAAACCATGGAAATCCATGAATGCACAGAAACCGAAATGGATACGACTCAGATGAGTGACGAGAGAAACACCACCAACAACAATCTAACACAACAAGACGAAAGCTGGAAGCTCGTAACTCCCAGCAAAAGAAGAAAAATTACAACAAACGCAAATACTAGGAGGGCTGCAGAAACACTAAGTAAGCAGTGGCTCCAAGAAATCCCACTACAAAACCCCTTCAGCATACTACCACAAGAGAAGGAACCAGAAACATCTGAAAAACCAATAACACACAACCCCAAACCACCGCCAATATACATCGATGCCTAAATAATAGACCCCCTCCTCGAACTGCTAAACAATACGGCAGGCAAAGAAAACTACTCAATAAAACAATTAAAACTGGACCAGGTAAAAGTGCAAACCAACGCCCCAGAAACCTACAGAAAAGTGGTAAAAGTGCTAAAAGAAAAAAACGCCGGGTACCACACCTACCAGCTCAAAACTGACAAAAGCTATAAAGCAGTTATCAGAGGGCTACACCCAAGAACAAACACAAGCAACATATGCGACGAACTAGCCAAAATCGGACACCAGGTAAGAGCAATAAACAACATAACGAGATTTGACACCAAACAACCACTACCGCTGTTCCTAATAGAACTAGAACCGAACAAAAACAACAAGGAAATCTATGACATTAAACAAATCTTAAACACAATAATCACAGTCGAACCACCCAGACAAAAAAAAAGACATACCTCAGTGCATGCGGTGCCAACAATATGGGCACACAAAAAATTACTGCAACAGAAACCCGGTGTGCGTCAAATGCGCAGGAAAGCACCTGACAACTTACTGCCCATATACGGGAAAAATAAAAGAGGTAAAGTGCTACAACTGCAACGGAAACCACCCAGCCAGCTACAAAGGCTGCCCAGCCAGAAAAATACTCCAACGTAAATTGTTTCCGCCGCTTAGAAGCAGGACATATAACTACCACCACACACAACAAGACAGGGCAGAAGCTGAGACACCAATTAAAGTACAGTACGTAATGAACAACAACCACAACAATATCAACACCACTGGCAGCCGAAGCTACGCGCAAGCAACCAAGGAAGTAACACCCGTAGCCAATCAAAACCACAACAACAACACCAACGACGCTACAGAAATAAAAGAACTATTAAAACAATCCATCAAAAGCACCGACATGTTAACAAGAACGATAAGCGAACTAAACGAAGCATTCAAGCAGCAATCATTACAAATCACAGCTATGATACAACTGATAACAACCATGCTAAGCAAAAAGTAAAAACGGACATACTAAAAATAGCTGCCTGGAACTCTAACGGTCTACAACAAAGGGCCATTGAAACCAAAGCATTCCTATACCACAACAACATAGACATACTACTTGTATCGGAGACGCATTTCACAACAAAAAGCTACACAAAAATACCGCACTATACCATATACGATACCAAGCACCCCTCAGGAAAAGCACACGGAGGAACCGCAGTGATAATAAGAAACGACATTAAACACCACCTACACAGCCAAGTTAGTAAAGAACACATACAAGCAACTACTGTTACCGTACAAACTAGCAGCAACCGTCTACAGCTGTCAGCAGTATATGCACCACCGCGACACAAAATTACAGCACAAATGTGGGAAGAATACTTCCAACAACTAGGCGACAAGTTTATCGCAGCAGGAGACTACAACTCAAAGCACACAACATGGGGATCAAGAATCACTACACCTCGAGGCAGAACCCTAGAAAAACACATCAGGAAAAACAATCTCAATATATTATCCACAGGAAGACCGACATACTGGCCGACAGACCTGAGCAAAATCCCTGACCTACTCGACTTTGCAGTCACAAAGGGATTAAACGGAAATAAAATAAATATAGCATCCAGCCTCGAGCTTAGCTCCGACCATACACCCATAATAATAACATACAGAAACAAGCCAATACTCTACAACAACTCAGAGACGCTATGCAACAAATCCACTAATTGGCAAACCTTCAAAGAAATAATTGAAAGCAAAATCAACTGCAACATCCCACTGAAAACGCCCCAACACATCGAACAAGCTGTAACAACACTTACAAAAACTATACAAGAGGCAGCACGGGCAACCACAAAACCAGCAACTACCACTAGACCAACAAAACAAATCCCATCAGACATCCTCGAAAAAATTAGAGATAAAAGAAAAGCGAAAGCAAAATGGCAAAAACATAGAACAAAAGAAAACAAAAAACACCTAAACAAACTTGCAAAGGAAATAAAAAACAAAATAAAAGAGCACAACAACAACGAATTCACAAAGTTCATAGAGTCACTATCTGCACACGAGAACTACAACTACTCACTATGGAAAGCCACAAAAAAAATAAAGAAGGCGATAAAACCAGCCCCAGCAATCAGAAAAGCAGACAACACATGGGCAAGAAGCAACGAAGAGCAAGCCGAAGAATTTTCCATCCACCTATGCAACACATTTACACCACACAACATCAATAACAGCAACCACAATAGCCATACGGACGACGACGCGATAGCCACTAGCACTGCAATCGACAAGCAATACACCATACCCAAAACAACAGCACAAGAAATAAGAAACATAATAGAAAAAACAAAAAACAACAAAGCACCAGGAATCGATCTAATCAATGGCAAAATATTGAAAAACCTCCCTCCAAAAGCGATACGGTTAATTACAATAATATTCAATGCAATACTAAGAATACAATATTATCCTGCATTATGGAAACAGGCACAAATCATAATGTTACCCAAACCAGGCAAAGACCCACATGAAGCAACATCCTACAGACCAATATCACTACTCTCCGTGCTCTCCAAAATACTAGAAAAAGTAATATACGCCCGACTAAAACCAATAATAGAGAAGGAAAAACTAATACCAGACCATCAATTTGGATTAAGAAATAAACACTCCACCATAGAACAAATGCACAGGCTTGTCAACGAAATAATACACACAATAGAAAACAAACAATATTGTACAGCCCTATTCATGGACATAGAGAAAGCTTTCGACAAAATAAACCACGAAAGCCTAATACAAACAATCAAGAAACAATTCCCGGAAAAAATATACCAAATAATAAAATCATACATAAGCAACAGAACCTTCACAGTAAAAATCAAGGACGCACACTCCGAAGCAAAAGACATCAAAGCAGGTGTTCCACAAGGAAGCGTCCTAGGACCCATACTATACACATTATACACGGCCAACATTCCAACAACTACCAATAGCAAAATACTGACATTCGCGGACGACACAGCCGTGCTAGTCAGGCACACTAACCCTGTAACAGCAGCCACAATACTACAAGAGCACATCACAAAAATAGAAAAGTGGCTACAGGACAAACAAATCAAAGCTAACCCTGACAAATGCAACCACATTACATTCACATTGAGAAAACAGATAACACCAAACATCTTCCTGAACGGCACGCAAATAACACAAACAAGGCAAGTCAAATACCTTGGACTTCACATAGATACACACTTCACATGGAAAGAGCACATCAAATCAATAATAGACAAGATACAGATAGCAAGGAGACAAATGTACTGGCTAACAAGCCGAAAATCCAAACTAAGCACAGAAAACAAACTGAAAATATATAAAATAATCATAAAGCCAATCTGGACATACGGAATTCCACTATGGGGAACAGCAGCAATGAGCCATATAAACAAAATAGAAAC